>NC_142955.1:16939058-17081997 GCF_046866305.1 Octopus bimaculoides | reverse complement strand
TCTTGACACTCCAGTCAGTGATGTTCAGAAACTTGGCTAATAATATTATTCCAGAGTAAATGTTTCACAGGAATTCCTCCACAGAATTGTAGAAACAATCTGATACATCTGTTTTGTATAATATTTTCTTTTAGTCTTTAAAACATGGTAGATATTGAGGATGCTTCTTCTGTTATGTCAATGTCATCTGATGTTCTGAAATTATAGATAAATAACAATGTAAGATGTAGAAGCTACTTAATATATATAGATCTATTTCTATTGAGTTAAACTCTAGGAATAAACATTTAACTTAAGATTTGAGCTGGATGCCAACAGCTCCATATAAAAGTGCTGATCTTTAAAAGTAGATTGAACATGTAGAAGATGGACATCCAGGAAGACTGTATAACTATGACTACATCATTCAATATTCATGAACCATAGGTGAAATTTAAGGGAAATGTGTTACTTCTAGTTGGTTGTGTGATCACACGGAGTCGCAGATCAACTAAAAATATACATTGATGAATGACGAAAAGCCAACTGAAGTAGAATAAAAATTAACTTGGATTTTCATTCATGTGATTTCAAGTTCAGTTCCACAGAGCAGCACCTTGAGAAAGTGTTTTCTTTAATAGCATCAGTGCATCTACAACTGAAAGAAGTTTGTCCTGTGTACGAGTGTGTGTGTGTCTTCACATCATGTAAGACATGTTAATGCACATCAACATGAAAATATGTCCAGACATAGAGAAATACTACCTTACTCGGAAACCGGAGATGGTTGATAACAGGAAGAGCATCTGGCAGAAAAAACCTGCGTGACCCATGAAACAATGGAAAAGTGTCTTTTATTAGCAGGTACTTGTTTTGCAGATCATCATCTTATTGTTTAAATTTTTATGCTTCCATGAGTCAAATTCCTTTTATCTATTATGCACTTAAAATGGGGTAAGATATTTCCCCATTGTTTAAAAAAAAACTGAAATCTAAGAAAATTCATAATTTAGGAAAGTTGCTTCCGACATAAAACCACATAACCAAAAGAAACTATTAACAAAGGCAAAATTCAACATGAACAAAGAGGGGGAAATGTTCACTGTACCCAAGTGTAATGATAACAGATGTGGAACGTGAGACTACATGCATATTAGTAGATCTATCAGGACAATAAGTGGACAGAATTTCGTAAATGCAAATATGATCTGCAAAAACAGAAATTTTAATCTACTGCATTAAATGCCCAAATTGCAAGGAACTATATATTGTCGTGACAGGGAAGACATTATCAGAATGCTCAGGAGACCACAGACAACATATCTCGAACACTAATGTTCACGAAATTCCATTGAGCAAACATACAGAAATATGTGGTCAGAAATTGTTTCTAATTTTTCCTTTCCCCAAACAACATGACACAAGTGAGGCTGGAAGAAAGATAAAAGGAAAATGGTTTATCAAAATGTTGAAACCTGTTCTGCACGGAAATAACAACAGTAATATAACAACGGAGTGTTAAACTATATAATAACCAAATCTCGTACAACTCATAGAATCTCTTCCATCGCTAGAAATAGCAACCTGGTCCTGAGCAAATGATGGACATCCCTCATCCAGAGCTAGAAATAGCAGCCAAATCCCGCACAAATCAAGGACATCGCTCGTTCATAAAACAGAAATCGTACGAAGAATCGATGAGCCAAAAACCGAACGTCTACAGCATTAAAAACATTGAATATTTTCATTGTTTGATACTTACGGAAATGTTTCATAAAGGATAGTGTTGTTATATAGGTGTGTATCTGGTAGTTGAGAAATTCATGCACAAGACATTTAACCGGAGATACATAAAGTGAGCAGTTCATTCAATGCGCATGCGTAGCTTCTACCTTAAAATGTCTAAGTCTAATTATCTCCCTTTCATCGGACAATGACAAAAGCTAAAGAAGATCAAATAACACTGGTTCTTTCACTTCAAGGCACAGGGCCATTCGACGAAGTCAACCATAGTTTCACACACAAGGGCAAAAATTTTTTTGAATACCTCAAAACTTTCCCCAGAATTCTTGTGTGGTGATACAGAAATTTCCATGATTTCACTGTTTTATGATTGTCTAAGTGATAGACAGATAGATAGAGGATACCTACTGGTAGCGAATGGTCTCTGTATAGCCTTATGGCTAGTTCTTGAGATAAGTGTGTCATGAAATGTGAGCGCTTTTGGACCTATAATCTTTATTAGACGTTCCATGGGGATTATTGTAGGCGTTGATCAAAGGCTCCCAACGCAGTAAATGAATTTCTAGCCCTCAAGTTCATTCTCCTGGTCGAAGCTGGCTGCCCTCCTTCTGATGAGATGGACCTCTGCATCTCTTCCCCTCGCCATTATAAGGTTGGGGAAATCCCAATCAGTGTTGGATTATGACCTTGTGAAAAGTCTTCTTTCACTCTGATGTGAAGCTATCGTTTAGTCAATCCTATATGTTTCCCCACAAGTACAGGTCATCTTCTATATCCCGTGAGTTTGCAAAAAATAGCTGGACAATGTCCATTGGCCCCTTTGGCTTTGATGGGGCAGTGGTTCAGACAGCATATGTCCTGTATGTTATTATTGTGGGAGAGGTAGTGTCTGAGAGTATGGTTCACCTCGTCATTCTGACAGGGAGGACAGACTTTTTGATGTCGTTCCTTATCTGGTTCTCAAAATGTTCCCCATAGTATTAAATTGTCTGGAAAGTGCCAAGCGTTTTAAACACAAATCTTTTATTGCTTCAGTGAACACAGCTGAAACGTAACGCAGTTAAAACTTTGGCATTACTTAAATCGGTAGAGCATCTCTTCTTTGTTCCCGACTAAAAATAGATTTATCTTTCATTTTGGTTAATCTTTGACATTTGAAATGGATAACCAAAACTACTTTTCTGTTTGAAAAATGTAGAAACACTTGCTAAAACATTGGTGATGCTGTAGGTGAATCAACTATTCAAAGGTGGTTTGCAAAATTTCAAGCTGAAGAGTTTAGCTTGGAAAATGATAGTCACAGTAGAAGAGGTTCAACATTTGATGAAGATGTTTTGAAAGCAAAAACTGAAGAAAACTTACATCTCATGACTAGAGCGTTTCCAGAGTAGTGGGAAGCAGAAGTAATTATGATGGCAAATAGAATTTGTCAGCAGGGTGATGAATATTTGAGGAAGGACTATAATAAACATGAGGGGACAGATGATAACAAAATGCTGATCAACTCCTAACTGCACACATATCCCACACTTCAATTTCTGCAAACCAGAATACTTCATAATTTTGATCCTTAATCTGTAGAATGTTAGCACACCTGTTTTGTTTATTTTCCCCTTGCTAAATAAAGCTGTTTCTAAGCTTCACTTCCAGCTGTTCCCATTTTTCCAAATAACCAAGAATGCCTCTGCTTTTATACCATAGTTTACTTCCCTGTTCATATCACTCTTCACCTGCCAGGCAATTGCCCTTTATTTTATATATCTCTTGTGCTCTATTTTATATATTTCCAAATCCACCTGTTCGTTAAAGGCTTTAATTAGTATATCAACAGTTTTAAGGATCACTAAACTATACTTGTGCCACATGTTCTTCCTTTGGGGTCTCTTCTGTTCTGCAATTGGGGGTCATTGTTTATGTACATATTTGACAACTTTACAATATTCCCATGTATGAAAAAGTCATAACTTATGTTTTAGTATAACATATTTAATGAGTAAAGCGTTAAAAAAAAAAAGAAACAAAAAATTTCCAGGAATTAAAGGATGTGATATAGAAGAAAGAATAGGGTTATTTGGAGGAAGAAGAGTTTTGGTATAGAAATCCTTATATCACGAAAAGAAAGGCGAAAATTACAAAAAAAGCAAAACCAAAAAGAAGTCTAAAAGATTTGGAAATACTTTAATTTCCATTGCATAAAACACAGGAATATCAAAAATAAACAGCAAACACAAAACTATAGGAACTACTCTTTCCCATTCGTCTCTGTATGAATAGAGTTGTGTTTCGTTAAGTCACTAATTTGAGAATATGATATACCACAGATATCACAATGGTATGGTTTTTCACCTGTATGAATACGTTTGTGTCTAGTCAATGTACTGCTTTTAGAGAATGATTTGCCACAGATATCACAATGATATGGTTTCTCTCCTGTATGAATACGTTTGTGTTCCGTTAAGTTACTACTGTTAGAGAATGATTTACCACAAATATCACAATCATATGGTTTTTCTCCTGTATGAATACGTTTGTGTTTCATTAAGCTACTATTTTGAGAGAATGGTTTACCACAAATATCACAATGATGTGGTTTCTCTCCTGTATGAATATATTTGTGTTTCGTTAAGCTACTATTTCGAGAGAATGATTTACCACAGATATCACAATGATATGGTTTCTCTCCTGTATGAATACGTTTGTGTATAGTTAAGACACAATTATGAGAGAATGATTTACCACAGATATCACAGTGATACGGTTTCTCTCCTGTATGAATACGTTTGTGTTTCGTTAAACTACTAGTTTGAGAGAATGATTTACCACAGATATCACAATGATATGGTTTCTCTCCTGTATGAATATATTCATGCTGTGTTAAGTCAAAATTTTGAGAGAATGATTTACCACAGATATCACAGTGATATGGTTTCTCTCCTGTATGAATATGTTTGTGTTTAGTTAAGTGACTACTATTAGAGAATGATTTACCACAGACGTCACAGTGATATGGTTTCTCTCCTGTATGAATACGTTTGTGTCTAGTTAAGACACTATTATGAGAGAATGATATACCACAGATACTACAGTGATACGGTTTCTCTCCTGTATGAATACGTTTGTGTCTAGTTAAGACACTATTATGAGAGAATGATATACCACAGATATCACAGTGATATGGTTTCTCTCCTGTATGAATATGTTTGTGTTTCGTTAAGCTGCTATTATGAGAGAATGGTTCACCACAGATATCACAGTGATATGGTTTCTCTCCTGTATGTGTACGTTTGTGTGCAGTAACAATACTACTTCTAGAGAATGACTTACCACAGATATCACAATGATATGGTTTCTCTCCTGTATGAATACTTTTGTGTCCAGCTAAGTGAATACTTTGAGAGAATGATTTACCACAGATATCACAGTGATATAGTTTCTCTCCTGTATGAATACGTTTGTGTCTAGTTAAGACATTATTATGAGAGAATGATTTACCACAGATACTACAGTGATACGGTTTCTCTCCTGTGTGAATACGTTTGTGTGTAGTTAAGACACTATTATGAGAGAATGATATACCACAGATATCACAGTGATATGGTTTCTCTCCTGTATGAATATGTTTGTGTTTTGTTAAGCTGCTATTATGAGGGAATGGTTCACCACACATATCACAGTGATATGGTGTCTCTCCTGTATGAATATATTTGTGTTTCGTTAAGCTACTATTTTGAGAGAATGATTTACCACAGATATCACAATGATATGGTTTCTCTCCTGTATGAATAAGTCTGTGTTTAGTTAAGTGACTACTATTAGAGAATGATTTACCACAGACATCACAATGATACGGTTTCTCTCCTGTATGTGTACGTTTGTGTGCAGTAACAATACTACTTCTAGAGAATGATTTACCACAGATATCACAACAATATGGTTTCTCTCCTGTATGAATACGTTTGTGTCCAGCTAAGTGAATACTTTGAGAGAATGATTTACCACAGATATCACAGTGATATAGTTTCTCTCCTGTATGAATACGTTTGTGTCTAAGTAGGTTACTCTTTTTCGTGAATGACTTTGTACAGATATCACAATCGTATGATCTTATTTCTTTTACCAATTGTTCAGGAGGAATCCTTTGTACAGTTTTCTCACTCCCTTCCATTATTTTCCTTCTCAAATCCCAGTTTATATATTTTTCTTGCTTTTGTTTTTATACTTTATTCCTTACATGCACTTCTACTGTTGTATTTCTGTCCAGTGTTATCTTTGTTTAGCAAACTTAATCAACACAGAAGCTACTCTTCTTGACACTCCAGTCAGTAATGTTCAGAAATTTGGTTGATAATATTATTTCAGAGCAAATGATTCACAAGAATTCTATCACAGACCAGTAGAAGCAATCTGATACATCTGCTTTGTATATTTTCCTGTTGTCTTTCAAACATGGTAGACATTGAGGTTGCTTCTTCTGTTACGTCCATGTTGTCTGATGTTCTGAAATTATAGAGAAACAACAGTGTAAGATGTAGAGGCTACTTAAAGGATACACATTCATTTCTGTTGAGATGAACCGGATAAACAAAAGTTTACCTCAACAACTCAGCTGGATTCTGACAGCTCCAGAAGGAAGAGCCGATCTAACATGAAAGTGGGACACACAGAAAGACATGGGATGAAGCGCTGAAGAGTGAACTAAGAATGCTGCTCCAGTCACGTGATATGACAAAGAACCAAGATACACCGCCAGTGCTGGTGGCATGTAAAATGCACCATTCGAGCGTGATTGATGCCACTGTTATCTGACTGGTGCCCATGTCAGTGGCACTTAAAAAGTACCCACTACACTCTCAGAGTGGTTGGTGTTAGGAAGGGCATCCAGCTGTAGACACCTTGTCAGAACAGACTGGAGCCTGATTGCAGGCTCCAGGCTTGCCAGTCCTCAGTCAAACTGTCCAACCCATGCCAGCATGGAAAGCAGACGTTAAACGATGATGATGATGATGATGATGATGATGATATATATAATTATGATATATTGTTACACCATTGAAAGTTGAGGTGAATTTCATTACGTGCTCACGCTCTCGACACACAAAAATGAAACTCATTTCGGTGCCAAAAATTGCAAAGAGAAAATGCTTGACTTTATCAAATCTATTCTGCAACCTGGGATTATATATATGTATTATATCCAGTGATTTTAAGAGGTAGGAAAAAGATATTTTGTTTTAATATACTTCTACTTTGTTTCACACACAAATGCAAAACTCTAGTGTTTTTGTTTTAGATAAATTTATTGTTTCTTATCTCTCCACACACTTTGTTACCACTAACTTCTATAAGCTCTTCATCTACACTTGTTCATTTCAAACTTCTTTGAATTTCCAATCTAATGTAATCCACATTCTCTCAAAAACGTATTTCTGCAAAATGTTACCTAAAATTATGGGTAAAGAAAGAAAGAACAAAAGATATTTGAAAATGGGGGTGGAGATGAAATTTCCGAGGTTTCCACCCCATCCCACCTTGTTTTCCGAACCCCAAAAAGGGTTTTGTAGCTTGTAGCATATTAGGAGGTCACTGGAATTCATTCAATAGAAAGAAAAAAATTCCCCAAAATTCCAGTATGGAGGTGGGGCAGTCTCCCACCCCTTTTTTTCCTGATCAAAAATAAGGGTTTGCAGCATGTCAGGTCAGGGTACTTGATCCCATGTAAAAAAATATGAGTTTTCTTTTTAAGTGAAAATCGTTCGGGTGAAAGGATTAAAATTTTAACCAAAATTATCCATTTACTTACATTATTTTACATTACGCAAAAATTGAAATGATGTTTGGTGTAGTGAAAGCTAGTAGAAATCATATTTCGTAACTTTTTATAAAAGGGTTCCCCATCCCCATCATTTTGAAATTCGTGGTGAAGATAATTTGAAAAAAATCCCCTCAAAACAGAAATATCCAACTTATGAGGAAGATCTATTCCAACATTCCACCTTACTTTTTTTTTTTGCCTAATTGTAAATCTACAATTTGGGATTAATATATTCAGTGATTCTTAGAGGTATGATGTAAAAGATATTTAGTTTCACACACAAAAACACTAACGAGGTTTTCGTAAGGATTTTGTATCATTCTTTTTCTCTCTTGTTCTGACTTCGTTACTACTAATTTTTATAACCTCAGCCTTTTTCACTTATTATTCCTTTCAAACCTGTTTGAATTTTCAATAACCAAAAACGTGGTATTCCGTAAAAAAAAGATCAATATATATCCATTTTGCCGGAAGTTAGAACGGAAAAATCGGACCTTGTGAATTTTCTGAAAATCCTCTCCTTACCCTCCAGGTTCGTTATCGCATTTTTTTTTTTCAGATTCGGTTTCTACATACTTGTTAACACCTAGTAAGCTGGGTTTTTTTCTTAAGAGAAAATCTTCATATTGATCCACCTTTTTTAATACCCGTTGGACTATATCTTTTTTTTTTCGCTTTAGTTTCCGGTTAATTTCAACATTAACCGTTATACCTTCCTCTCGAATCCTTGCCAAGATGAACATATGTTTGCGCAAATTTTTGTTTACCTGTTCGTCTTCTACACCTTTTTGTACACGTATTAAACTAGTTTTTTTTGTTTTTTTTTTCGTCATTGTGACCGGGTGAAAGTTATGAGGGGGAAAAAACGGCTTATAAGTGTTTCTGTAAAATTTCATTGAAAGATATCCATTTTTTCTGAAAGATATGAAGAAAAAAGGACCAGGTGAACTTTCCGAAAGTCCTCTCCCCATTCATTCGCGCAAATCTTGTTTTCAGAGTCGTTTTCTACACGGTGACCGGGTGTTTAATTCATAGAATCTGTTCCATCACTAGAAATAGCAACCCAGCTCTGAGTAAATGACGGACATCACTCATCCAGAACCAGAAATAGCAGCCAAATCTCGCACAAATCAAGGACATCCATCATTCATAAAACATAGAAGAGACACAAAGAATCGACGCGCCAAAAACCGAACGTCTACAGAATTAAAAACATTGAATACCTTCATTGTTTGATACTTACGGAAATGTTTCATAAGAGATAGAGTTGTTATATATATATGTGTATCTGGTAGTTGAGAAATTACATTATAACAATTATTAGTGTATTATCAACTGATTCAGAGAAATTCATGGTCAGGACATTTAACAGGTTAACAACATAAAGTAGGAAGATCGATCACTGCGCATGCGTAGCTTCTCTCCTGAAATGTTTTAGTCTAATTAACTCCCTTTATTTATGTGTGTATATTATATACACACATATATATATATATATATATATATATATATGCTTATATTACTTATTGTATATTCCATATTCTATATCCCACATTAATTTTACAAGAATATAGTTGGAACTCTTTTAAACAAAATAATATATTCCTCTACACACAATCATACAAAACTCCTTTTTTTTTGTATTTACTTTTAGTCACATATATGCATATATATACATGTTTGTGTGTCTGTTTGTCCCCCCCCCCAACATCACTTGAAAACCGATGGCGGTGTTTGCGTCCCCGTTATATAGAGGTTCGGCAAACGACATCGATTGAATAAGTACTAGGCTTACAAAGAATAAGTCCTGGGGTCGATTTGCTTGACTAAAGGTGGTGCTCCAGCATGGCCGCAGTGAAATGACTGAAACAAGTAAAAGAGAGTTATTGTTGGGCCCCTCGATTATTAATAATATCTGGCACAAGTTACCACCCTTTGTATCGTCCGACATCTTTGCTTATATTCTCAAGTGCCCGTTTTCCGTATTTTATTTTTAGTATAAAATATTTAAAAATAGATGGATCTTGTTAAATTTTTGCATACTTCATTTATTTTGGATATATTTCCCATTTTTGGAACTTTTTTGACAAGTAAGCGTCATTTTCTTGAAGAGGTGCGCTTGTAAAGAAGTCCCTTTCAACATACGGAAGTTTAAAAGGGCAAAAATTTGTTTAAATACTTCAAAACTTCTAGTTTCTACATCTACACTACCTTCACTTCAAAACTTCCCCCAGAATTCTCATGGGGTGACACAGAAATTTCCTATTTTATGATAGACGAAATGATAGATAGATAGAGGATACCTGCTTGTGGCACGTAGTCTGTGTATAGCCTTGTTGGTCCTCCTTGAGTTAAGTGTATCTTGATATATGTGAGCGCTTTCGGACCTATAATCCTTCATTAGATGTTCCATGGTGATTATTGTAGGCGTTGATCAAAGGCTCCCAACGCAGTAAATGAATTTCTAGCCCTCAAGTTCATTCCGGTGGTCGAGGCTGGCTGCCCTCCTTCTGATGAGATGGACCTCTGCACATCTCCCCCTTGCCATTATAAGGTTGGGGAAATCCCAATCAGTGTTGGATTATGACCTTGTGAAAAGTCTTCTTTCACTCTGATATGAAGCTATCGTTTAGTCAGTTCTACACAGGTTTCCCCACAAGTACAGGTTGTCTTGCATAACACCTGACTTTGAGAAAATAGCCAGACAATGTCCATTGGCTCGTTTGGCTTTGATGGCAAAGTGGATCGTTATACATCCACTCCGTATCACAGTATAATTACTACATCAGCACAGACACGGCTATCAACTCATTCTACACATTCTCTCTCAATACTGGCCGACATCACCTTATTCATAATGACTTATGAATACTTATGCCTAAGTTCTTCCTTTGGGGTCTCTTCTGTTTTGTACTTGGGGGTCATTGTTTATGAACACATTTGAGAACTTTACAATATTCCTGTGCATGAAAAAGTCATAACAAACGTTATCGTGTGAAAAATTGAATGAGTGAAGCATTTAAAAGATAATAAACAATAAATATACTGTAATTAGGGGATGCAATGTTCAAGAAAGAATAATGTGTAGGGTTGTCAGGAGGAGGAAAAGTTTTGGGCTAGGGGTCCTTACATCACTGAAGGGAAGGTGAAAATTACAGACAAAACCAAAAACAATCTAAAAGATTTGGAAATAATTTAATTTCCATTGCATAAAACAGAGGAATATTAAAAATATACAGCAAACACAAAACTATAGGAACTACCCTTTTCCTTTCTTCCCTGTATGAATACATTTGTGTCTTGTTAAGTCAAAAGTTTGAGAGAATGATTTATCAGATATCACAAACATATGGTTTCTCTGCTGTACGAATACGTTTGTGTTCAGCTAAGTTACTACTGTTAGAGAATGATATACCACAGATATCACAATGATATCGTTTTTCTCTTGTATGAATATATTTGTGTGTAGTTAAATTACCACTTACAGAGAATGATTTTCCACAAATATCACAGTTATGTGGTTTTTCTCCTGTATGAATATATTTGTGTTTCTTTAACGAATTACTTTGAGAGAATGTTTGACCACAGATATCACATCGATATGGTTTTTCTCCTGTATGAATATATTTGTGCTTCTTTAAGTTACCATTTTGAGAGAATGATCTACCACAGATATCACAGCGATAGGGTTTCTCTCCTGTATGAATACATTTGTGTTTCTTTAAGGCACCATTTTGAGAGAATGCTTTACCACAGATATCACAGCGATATGGTTTTTCTCCTGTATGAATATATTTGTGTGTAGTTAAATTACCACTTCTAGAGAATGATTTTCCACAAATATCACACTTATGTGGTTTCTCTCCTGTATGAATACGTTTGTGTTTCTTTAACGAACCATTTTGAGAGAATACTTTACCACAGATATCACAGCGACACATCTCTCCAGTTCGAATAGATTTGTGCCTAGTGAAAGTACCACTTTCAGAGAATGATTTGCCATAAATATCACAAGGATATGACTTCTCTCCTATAAAGACATCACAGTCAGATGATGTTGTCTCTTTTATCATGTGTTCAGAAGAAATTATTTCTACAATTTTCTCACTATCTTCCATTATTTTCCCCCTCTTATATATTTTTCTTGCTTTTCTTCTTATATTTTATTCTTTACAAATACCTCTACTGCTGTATTTCTGTCAAGTGTTATACATTTGTTTAGCAACACTTCCATAAACTTATTCAACTTCAATGAGCACACACTCTGGGATGTTCACAAATTTGGCTAATAATATTATTTCAGAGCAAATGTTTCACAGGAATTCTTCCACAGATTCGTAGTCACAATCTAATACATATGTATCATATAATATCTTTCTTTAGTCTTTAAAACATGGTAGATATTGAGGATGTTTCATCTGTTAAGTCAATGTCATCTGATGTTCTGAAATTAGAGAGAAACAACAGTGTAAGACGTAGAAGCTACTTAAAATATAAAAATTTATTTCTATTGAAATAAACGTTCAACTTAAGAATTGAGCTGGATGCCAACAGGTCCATAAAGAAGTGTCAATCTCTAAGCAGGTGAGCTGGCAGAAACGGTAGCATGCCCGGCGAAATGCTTTGCAGTATTTCGTCTGTCTTTGCGTTCTGAGTTCAAATTCCGCCAAGGTCAACCTTGCCTTTCATCCTTTCAGGATCAATACATTAAGTACCAGTTGCATACAGGGGTTGATCTAATCGACTAGACCCCCACCCCAAAATTTCAGGCCTTATGCCTAGAGCAGAAAAAAAAAAAAAAAAATCTCTGAGAGTAGATTGAATGTGTGGAAGTGGGACATTGAGAAGGGCATGATCATGTGGATAGTTGCAAGACCTACAATCCTCATTACAATTCAAAGAAGCATGATGCATGACAAAAAGTCAACTGAACTAAAAAAAAAAAAAAAAAAACTTCATTTCCATCCGTGTGATATCATGTTCAATACCAGAGCAGCACCTTGAGCAAGTATCTTCTTTAATAGCACCAATGCATCTGTAGGGTCCCACCCAAGTACTTAAGACAGACAAACTATAGACAGGATTTTCGCTGTGGGAAAATCACCTCAAAGACAAATGACAAAGATTTTGTTATTATGGCTGCAGACTTCAATGGACATGTTGGACAGCACCTCCGTGGATTCCAGAGAGTGCATAGGGGCTTTGACTTTGGACCTAGAAACGAGGAGGGAACAAGACTGCTGGAATTCTGAGATGCAAATGATTTCATGATCTGCAAAACTAAATTCAGAAAACCAGCCAACCACCTAATTCCTGATCAATCTGAAGAGCACATAAGCCAGATTGAGTACCTCCTCACCAGGCAACGAGATAGATGGATGCTTAAAAATGCAAAGTCTTTCCCAGGTGAAGAGTGTACAACCCGACATAGGTTAATAGTTAATGACTTCAGAATCATAATCTCCGTATTTTTCTACATATTTCACACCCACAAAAATCTTTAGAAAAGTGAAAATTCAAGAAATTCATGCGGCGGGGGAGATTTAAATTTCGAATTGCAGATTCAGAATCTCCGCCCTCGATATAGTGTGTTCATGTAAAAATACCTCCCTCCCAAATCCCAAAGGGTCGTACGGTCCATGATCCTTACCTCTGCCGACGAACCTATGTAAATTGGCATAACTACAGACTTCTACACCCCAGATTTTGGAAGGTCATAACTTTCAGAAAAATGAATATTTTTTAATGAAATTTTCTATGCATATTGTATTTATTATGTAGATCCCGAATATACAAAACTTTCCGGTGGCAGTGTTTTGGAATGGGGGTGGGGGACAATTTTCGGAAATTCCAACAAAGTCCACTTAAATTCTTCTTAACTTCCAGGAAAATGAATATTTTTTCGTTAAAGTTTCTACAAATATACCTTGATGTATGTACATTTCGAGCATGTAGGAAATTTGAAGGAAACAACTGCAGGTTATTTTTGAGAAGTGTTCCCCACTCGGTGGTGTTTCGGAGCAAGTCGTCCATAATTGTTTCATTTTTCTCTATTATGTGCGTATGTGCATCCGTAGATTTCTAATGAAGTAATACGCTGCTTCTGTTCTCTTCTACTTCTCTACTAGAAACGTTAACTTTGGAATTTACTTCTATTGAGAAAAAAGAAGTCGTGTGCATGTTATTTTTAACGTAAGTTTTCTTATGACGGCTTCTCTTTTCTGCTTATTATTTCAATAGAAATCTACAGAAGTTATGACCTCCCAAAGTCTGGGGTGTAAAACCCTGTAGTTATGCCCTTTTCTTTTCATATTCGTTTTCTATACATTTTTGTTCACCTATTAGACTATACTTTTTTCCATTTATCTTTTCGTTTTCGTGACAGAGTGCTAAACTAGATCCTGAAAGTTACGAGGGGTAAAAACGGATCATTGTGTGAACTTTTCGACAGTCCTCTCGCTGCCCCTTCAGAAAACATTTTCCCCATAAATTCCTTTATAATCGCAATCGATGCTTTTTGAAAGGTGTTTCTCTCAAATTTCATTGAAAGATAGTCATTTACCGAAAGTCCTCACCCGTTCGTTTGCAAATTCGTTTTCGTGACAGGGCGTTAAACTATATATTAACCAAATCTCGTACAACTCATAGAAATAGCAACCCAGTCCTGATCAAGTGATGGACATCTTTCATCCAGAGCTAAAAACAGCAACCAAATCCGCGCGCCAAAAAACCGAACGTCTACAAAATTAAAAAAACATGGAATATTTCCATTGTCTAATACTTACAGAGATGTTTCATAAAGGATAGTGTTGTTATATATGTGTGTGTGTGTGTGTGTCTGGTAGTTGAGAAATACTTTATCACAATTATAAATGTATAACCAACTAATTAAAACTCACGAACAGTATGCTTAACAGGTTATCAAGTGGGAAGTTCGTTCAATGCATGTGCATGGCTTCTCTCTTGAAATGTTTGGGGTAGCTAAGTGTAATTATCTCCCTTTATGTTGATATCCTGTGAGTTTGGCTTTGGTGGGACATGTCCTGTATGTTGTTATTGTGGGAGAGGTAGTGTTTGAGAGTGTAGCCTAACCATGTCATTCTGACAGAGAGGCCAGACTTTTTGATGTCGTTCCCAAAATTTTCCCCATAGTATTAGGTTGCCTGGAAAGTGACAAGCGCTTTAAACACAAATTTTTTATTACTTCCTTGAACACAGCTGAAACGTAACGCAGTTAAAACTTTGGCATTACTTAAATCGGTAGAGCATCTCTTCTTTGTTCCCGACTAAAAATAGATTTATCTTTCATTCCGGTTAATCTTTGACATCTGAAATGGATAACCAAAAATACTTTTCTGTTTTAAAAATGTCGAAAAACTTGCAAAAACATTGGTGAAGTTTACGTTGGTGATGCTGTAGGTGAATCAACTATTCAAAGGTGGTTTGCAAAATTTCAAGCTGAAGAGTTTAGCTTGGAAAATGATAGTCACAGTAGAAGAGGTTCAACATTTGATGAAGATGTTTTGAAAGCAAAAACTGGAGAAAACTTACATCTCATGACTAGAGCGTTTCCAGAGTAGTGGGAAGCTACTAAAAGTACTGCTCATGAGCACCTAGCGAAGCTAGGATACATTTATCATTATAATTTATGGGTCCCTCACAAACTCTCAGAAAAGAATTGGATGGACTGGTGTTCCATTTGTGATATACTTTTGAAATGGAATGAAAGCATGCCTTTTTGGAAACTTGTGACTAGAGATGAGAAATGAATTGTGTACAAACGTAGTGTGAAAAGAATGCTGGAATTTGCATTAGAATTCCCAAAAGCAACAAAAAACGTATATCCTTGGCAAAGAGGCCATGCTTTGTTTGGTGGAATCATAAAAGCATTATTTATCATAAGCTTCTCCCACAAAAGCAAACCATTAATTCTGATGGCTACTGTCGTCTGCTGTCTAATATGAACGAAAGAAGCAAAGAATTCAGGATGGAGATTGCCAACAGGAAAGGGTGTAGAATTCCAACAAGACAATGCCTGACTATATGTCTTTGGCTATCTAAACAAAACTACATGAACTTGGCGGGGATCTCTCACACCATCCCCCATATTCTCCTGATATTGTGCCATCCAACTACCACTTGTTTTTCTCTCTACAAAACTCATTGCAAGGAAAAACATTTAACAATTGAGATGGAGTCAAAATGAAAAAGTCATAACTTATGTTATTGTATAAGAGTAAAGCGTTTAAAAGAAAATGAACAAAAAACATCCAGGAATTAAAGGATGTGGTATTCAAGAAAGAATACGGTTATTAGGAGGAGGAAGAGTTTTGGTATAGAAATCCTTACCTCACGGAAAGAAAGGAGGTGAAAATTACAAAAAAGCAAAACCAAAAAGAAATGTAAAAGATTTGGGAATACTTTAATTTCCATTGCATAAAACACAGGAATATCAAAAATAAACAGCAAACACAAAACTATAGGAACTACTCTTTCCCATTCGTCTCTGTATGAATAGAGTTGTGTTTTGTTAAGTCACAAATTTGAGAATATGATTTACCACAGATATCACAATGGTATGGTTTTTCACCTGTATGAATACGTTTGTGTCTAGTCAATGCACTGCTTTTAGAGAATGATTTTCCACAGATATCACAATGATATGGTTTCTCTCCTGTATGAATACGTTTGTGTTCCGTTAAGTTACTACTGTTAGAGAATGATTTACCACAGATTTCACAACGATATGGCTTCTCTCCTGTATGAGTCCGTGCATGTGCAGTTAGATGACTACTGTAATAAAATGATTTATCACAAATATCACAATGATATGGTTTCTCTCCTGTATGAATGCGCTTGTGTATAGTTAAGACACTATTATCAGAGAATAATTTCTTGCAAATACCACAGTGATACGGTTTCTCTCCTGTATGAATACGTTTGTGTTTCGTTAAGCTACTAGTTTGAGAGAATGATTTACCACACATATCACAGTGATATGGTTTCTCTCCCGTATGAATAAGTCTGTGTTTAGTTAAGTGACTACTATTAGAGAATGATTTACCACAGACATCACAGTGATGTGGTCTCTCTCCTGTATGAATATATTTGTGTTTCGTTAAACTACTATTTTGAGAGAATGATTTACCACAGATATCACAGTGATATGGTTTCTCTCCCGTATGAATAAGTCTGTGTTTAGTTAAGTGACTACTATTAGAGAATGATTTACCACAGATATCACAGTGATATGGTTTCTCTCCTGTATGTGTACGTTTGTGTGCAGTAACAATACTACTTCTAGAGAATGATTTACCACAGATATCACAACGATATGGTTTCTCTCCTGTATGAATACGTTTGTGTTCAGCTAACTGGATACTTTGAGAGAATGATTTACCACAGATATCACAGTGATATAACTTCTCTCCTGTATGAATACATTTGTGTCTAAGTAGGTTACTCTTTTTAGTGAATGACTTTGTACAGATATCACAATCGTATGATCTTATTTCTTTTACCAATTGTTCAGGAGGAATCCTTTGTACAGTTTTCTCACTCCCTTCCATTATTCTCCTTCTCAAATCCCAGTTTATATATTTTTCTTGCTTTTGTTTTTATACTTTATTCCTTACATGCACTTCTACTGTTGTATTTCTGTCCAGTGTTATCTTTGTTTAGCAAACTTAATCAACACAGAAGCTACTCTTCTTGACACTCCAGTCAGTAATGTTCAGAAATTTGGTTGATAATATTATTTCAGAGCAAATGATTCACAAGAATTCTATCACAGACCAGTAGAAGCAATCTGATACATCTGCTTTGTATATTTTCCTGTTGTCTTTCAAACATGGTAGACATTGAGGTTGCTTCTTCTGTTACGTCAATGTTGTCTGATGTTCTGAAATTATAGAGAAACAACAGTGTAAGATGTAGAGGCTACTTAAAGGATACACATTCATTTCTGTTGAGATGAACCGGAGAAACAAAAGTTTACCCCAACAACTCAGCTGGATTCTGACAGCTCCAGAAGGAAGAGCCGATCTAACATGAAAGTGGGACACCCAGAAAGACATGGGATGAAGAGTGAAGTAAGAATGCTGCTCCACTCACGTGATATGACAAAGAACCAAGATACACCGGCAGTGCTGTACTCATGAAGACCTGCATTCCACAGCGGAAAGTATTCAGACTTTTCCTTCTGATGGCGAAAAGCATTTGTGGATGTTCCACATGGTGGAGAGAATTTGCAAAAGGACCCCTCAAAACGGAAATATCCAACTTATGTGGATGATGTATTCCAAAAATCCACCTTACTTTTTTGCCATAATTTTAAATCTACAACTCGAATGTATAAACTATCCAATAATCCCCATTCAATTGTACTTTTCTTGTCACAAAAAATTCCAACATAATCCCTATCTACATCATCTGAAACGTACTGAAATTTTTATTCAATATTATTCATTTTATAGAAAATTATGAGGAAAGAAAATGCGGATCTTTTTTAAAACGGGGGCCACATTTTTCATTAATGTTTTACGTAGTGTTTTTGGTACCGAAAGACTTTCAAACTTCGTATACTTATCTATTTTGTGTTATAGAACAGAAAAATATTTTTGTATTCGAATTTATTTCATGTAAAAAATTGTCTTATTTCGATAATTTCAACCAATCACTGACAAGTATTCAGTTGTTTATATTTACTCCTTTGGCTGATTAAGCGATGTAAAGCATATTTAATCTCCATACCTTCGTTTTATTTGCTTTTTTCATTTTAAATTTGCTTTAACCCTAACCCTAACCCTAGGGTTAGGGTTAATTGTTTCAGAATCGTTTGTTTATGTAGTCAGCACTTAATGTATATCGGCTGAATGGACATCAGTGATTGGTTGAAATTACAGAAATACGACAATTTTAACATGGAATAACTTATGGATTTCTTTTTTTTTTTAAGAAGACTAAGAGAAAAAGATGTTTTATATGACACATTCTACCAGTGTTCCAAGTTTCAAAGTGTTTCGTTAATGAAAAATGTGGCCCCCGTTTTAAAAAAGATCCGAAAATGCTCGTCGAGAGGGCACGCATTAGTAGTTATACAAAGAAACAAACATTCGGTAAATTATAATTATAAAAGAGAATTGATTTCTGAACATTTCAGTGTCGGTACTACTAAAGCAGCGCGGACCCGAACGAGCAGTCGCGCGTCCGCGCTAGCTAGTCGTGAGTGGTCGATCCTAACCCTAAACACGTATTCATTTGCACACGCGGGTTAGGGATAGGGTTAGGGACAGGGACAGGGTTAGGGTTAGGATCGACCACTCAAGGCTAGCTAGCGCAGACGCGCGACTGCGCGTTCGGGTCCGCGCTGCTTTAGTAGCACCTTCAGTGTCTGCAGTGTATTTTAAAATATTTCTTAACCGAAAGAAAAAAAAAAAAAAGATAACGGTGGGGAGTGTAGAAAGGAGCTTCCATAGCTAGAAATAGCAGCCAAATCCCGCACAAATCACAGACATCTCTCATTCACAGATTCGACGTGCCAAAAACGAAACGTCTGCAGAATTAAAAACATTGAATATTTTCAATGTTTAATACTTACGGAAATGTTTCATAAAGGATAGAGTTGTTACATGTGTGTGTATCTGGTAGTTGAGAGATAAATTGTAAGTATTACAAATGAATTATTAGCTGCGGAAGAGAAATTAATGAAAGGGACATTAACCAGATATGAACACGAAGTAGGAAGTATGACCAATGCGCATGCGTATTTCCTCGCTTCAAATACATTACAGCAAAGTCTAATTCTCTCCCATCGTTGTTTGTTGGCACTCGGTCGCTTACGACGTCGAGGGTTCCAGTTGATCCGATCAACGGAACAGCCTGCTCGTGAAATTAACGTGCAAGTGGCTGAGCACTCCACAGACACGTGTACCCTTAACGTAGTTCTCGGGGAGATTCAGTGTGACAAGGCTGACCCTTTGAATTGCAGGCACAACAGAAACAGGAAGAAAGAGTGAGAGAAAGTTGTGGTGGAAGAGTACAGCAGGGTTCGGCACCATCCCCTGCCGGAGCCTCGTGGGGCTTTAAGTGTTTTCACTCAATAAACACTCACAACGCCCGGTCTGGGAATCGAAACCGCGATCCTATGACCGCTGCCCCATTGCGCCTCCACTCGTATCAACAAAAATACTAAGAAATAAAGGGAGATAATTAGACTCAGCTGCCTTAAACATTTAGAGGAGACACGCATGCGCATTGAAAGTAGTTCCTGCTGCATTTTG
Organism: Octopus bimaculoides; assembly: GCF_046866305.1. Lineage (NCBI taxonomy): Eukaryota > Metazoa > Mollusca > Cephalopoda > Octopoda > Octopodidae > Octopus > Octopus bimaculoides. The sequence continues at coordinate 17,062,182 of NC_142955.1, read as the reverse complement.
ATAATCGAATAAGTTTCTTTTGCAAGAATTTCTCTTAATCAGCTGACAATACATTTATAATACTTATAATTTATTTCTCAACAACCAGATACACATATATCTAACAATTCTATCCTTTATGAACCATTTACGTAAGTATTAAACAATGAAAATATTCAATGTTTTTAATTCTGTAGACGTTCAGTTCTTGGTTTTATAACTGTGGGATGTCCATGATTTGTGCGGGATTTAGCTGCTATTTTTAGCTATCGATAAGAGATGTTTTTAATTTGCGCGTCATTGGGCTGCTATTTCTAGCTATCGATGAAAGATGTCTATAATTTGCGCAAGATTTAGCTGCTATTTCCAGCTATCGATGAGAGATGTCTGATTTGTGTGAGATTTAGCTGCTCTTTCTAGCTATGGATGAGAGTTGTCTATGATTTTTGCGAGATTTGGCTGCTATTTCTACCTGTGGAAGGAAGGTCGCCATTATTTTTTTTCATATTCGTTTTCTACATATTTGTTAACACCCACCAGGCTGGTTTATTTATTTATTTTTTTGTTCCCGGGGGAAGATCTTTATATTGACCCCCACCTCCTACATTGTCCATCGTTGCTGCTTTGAAAATTGAAAAATGTCTTCACCTTCAGGGATGCAATAATGCATTACCAGCACAGGTTATGTTTAGGCGGGACCGCACCTGAAAGGACAATGTGTAGATGATGGTGATTTTACTTAGTTTGATGTCTTATCAAGTATAGTGAATCACCACATCTCCCATTCCCTTCTCAACAAATCATTATGTCTCTTGAATTATTAAGTTGCTAAGGTAAATGTTTATTTCTACAGATTATCTCAATAGAAACTAATCTGTATATTTTAGATAGTCTCTGTATCTTACACTGTTGTTTCTCTATAATTTCAGAACGTCAGATGACATTGATGTAAAGGAAGAAACTAAAGGATAACACAACATAAAACAAGTCGGATTGTTTTTACAAATCTGTGGTAGAATTCCTGTGAAACATTTGCTCTGAAAAAATATTATTAGCCAAATTTCTGAACATCACCAAGAAGAGAAGCTTGTGTGCTGATTGAAGTTGGATAAATTTATGTAAATGTTGCTAAATGGACAGAAATACCACAGTAGAAGTGTTTGTAAGAAATAAAGAATAAGAACAAAAAGAAGAAAAATATATAAACTGGGATTTGAGAGGAAAAGTAATGGAAAAGTGTGAGAAAAGTATACAGTTGATTTCCCCTGAACACGTAAAAGAAATGAGATCATATGACTGTGATATCTGTACAAAGTCTTTTTCTCAAAAAAGTGATCTAATTATGCACAAACGTACTCATACAGGAGAGAAGCCATACCACTGTGATATCTGTGGTAAAGCATTCTCTGTTAGTAGTGCTGTAACTAGACACAAACGTATTCATACAGGGGAGAAACCATATCACTGTGATATCTGTGGTAAATCATTCTCTCAAAATCGTGACTTAACTAGACACAAACATAATCATACAGGAGGTAAACCGTATCATTGTGATGTCTGTGGTAAATCATTCTCTGATAATAGAGCTTTGATCTCACACCAACGTGTTCATACGAAGGAAAAGCCATATCACTGTGATATCTGTGGTAAATCATTCTCTGAATGTAGTAATCTAACTGCACACAAACGTATTCATACAGGAGAGAAACCATATCATTGTGATATCTGTGGTAAAACATTCTCTCAGAATAGTCAGTTAACTGCACACAAACGTTTACATACTGGAGAGAAACCATTTCACTGTGACATCTGTGGTAAACTGTTTTCTCACAGTAGTCATGTAAATAAACATAAACGTATTCATACAGGAGAGACGCCATATCACTGTGATATCTGTGGTAAATCATTCTCTGATAGTAGTGCCTTGATTTCACACAAACGCATTCATACAAAGGAGAAGCCATATCACTGTGATGTCTGTGGTATATCATTCTCTCAGAGTAGTCACTTAGCTGCACACATACGTATTCATACAGGAGAGAAACCACATCATTGTGATATCTGTGGTAAATCATTCTCTGTAAATAGTTTGGTGACTAGACACAAACGTATTCATACAGGAGAGAAACCCTATCACTGTGTTGTCTGTGGTAAATCATTCTCTAACAGTAGTCAGTTAACTAATCACAAACATATTCATACAGGAGAGAAAGGAAAAGTGTAATTTCTACAGTTTCTTGTTTGCTATATATTTTTAACATTCCTGTGTTTTATGCAATGGAATTATAACTCTAAAAGCATTTCCAAAATTTTAGATGAACACTCATCCATTTTCCTTTCCATAATGTAAGGACCCCTAGCCAAAAACTCTCCCTCTTCCTGATGACCCTACACATTACTCTTTATTAAATATTGCATTCTCATATTACAGTATATTTATTGTTTATTAGCTTTTAAATGCTTCACTCATTAAATATTTCATACAATAACATCAGTTATGACTTTTTCATACACAGGAATATTGTAAACACAAGAGACCCCAAAGGAAGAACACGAGGCATAAATACAGAATATTTGTAGACATTCAGGACCGAGATATGTGGTGCATTGCTGTACTCAAGAAAACCTGCCCACCACAACACAACCGATATTCTAGAAACAAGAGGCCACGTTAAAAGCACTGGTGCTGGTGCCACATTAAGAGCATTGGTGATGGTGCCACATAAAAAGCATTGGTGATGGTACCATGTAAAAAGCACCCAGTACATTCTGTAAAGTGGTTGGTGTTAGGAAGGGCATCCAGCTATAAAGACCATGCTAAAACAGACAATGGTGAGCATGGTGTAGCCCTGCATCCTGATGTCGTCAGTGTAGGAATTAGTGGTTTTGTTTACCTTGTCCACTTAACCCAGAATAGACTTGAGGACCATCACGATGATCTTTGGTGCCAAGTTCAGCTTGAAATCCTACCTGCTCAAACTATTTCGGGCCCTTATGCCCTACCAGCTGATATTTCCATAATTTCTTGGTCACATGTAGCTGCAGATATGCTGACTTCACGTCTCCCCTGTGGCACGAAATGTAGTCATTCAGCTCTTGAAAGTCCACCACTGGCTTGACCATGCTTTCCATTAGCTGTACCACGGCCATCAGTGGCAGCACTCCACTCTTCTTTACTTCAGGGATTGAAATACTCTCCTCAATTCATCTCTCCACCTCTCCCTCAAACGTTCTCATTGAATCTTCTTTCAGGGTATGCTGATAACAGTGTACCTAATTCCTCCATGTCAGGGGATCTTCTTTCCAGCTCCACTCAACTGTCCAGAGTTGACCATTGAACACTACCTGAAAATCTTTGTCTGTGCTGGTGTGTGTAACACAGTTCTCTCCATTGTTCCCCACCTCCACTCTCCTGTTGCAAACACACAGTGCATGGCTCCCCCGCACCACCACATGTTATCCTGTCTTCACTAACCATGTGGGCTTCCATAGCTGCCAATTGCCACTACATTCAGCCTACCATTTTGCATTGACACGGGCCTAAGCGATGAGTTCGCTCATAGACAGCTTCTATCACTCTGTGTGTGTTTGTGTCTCATATTCATGTCATGTTGTAAATGAGTGTTGCTTTTATTGGGATGGTGCATAATCATTGCGGGTTTTTTTCAACAAAAACAATAACAATATTTAACATGTTATTGTTTTTGTTGAAAAAAAAGCTGCAATAATTATGCACCAACCTAATATATGTTCTGTTGTGAGGGAATTTGTGGAGGGCCAAGATTGGTAACATAAACAGGGAGGGCTGCTAAGCCTAAACGAGGTTGTGGTGGCGAACGCGTAAATCAAGCTTGTACAGGAAACAGACAAGAACACATCTTCCTTGATCTAACTACAACAGAGAGAGAGAGAAATAAACACAAGTTAGGAGAAGAAAGATGGCTGATGGTCACGTGAGCAAGGGAGAGAGAGTGACAGATAGAGAACTGTGAAGGGGAGTGGAAAAACTTGGAGATAGGATAAGTGAGAAAAAAAACAGGAGGGGGTGAAGGGGAGAAAGGAAGAGAGAAAAAACAAAGGAGTAATAGGATAGAATAACGTGAGAAGAGGAGGTAAAAGAATAAGAGAAAGAAAGAGTAAAAAGATAGAGTGCGCATCAGAATTATTAAGATACAACTTACTTGGAAGAGGATGCATGGCATTCAATCATAAGAACATAAATATCTATATATATGCATATGTGGGGACAGGATATCATCAAACGTGTACAACAAAAAATACAAAGTACGAGTACATGAAATATGAACTGTTTTTTCGAACAGCGAACGACACAAATGGAAAACAAGGCAAAAAAAAAAAAAAAACGATCTGTAATCATAGGCGTAGGAGTGGCTGTGTGGTAAGTAGCTTGCTGACCAACCACATGGTTCTGGGTTCAATCCCACTGCGTGGCACCTTGGGCAAGTGTCTTCTACTATAGCCTCGGGCCGACCAAAGCCTTGTGAGTGGATTTAGTAGACGGAAACTGAAAGAAGCCCGTCATATATATGCATATATATATGTATGTGTGTGTGTGTGTATATGTTAGTGTGTCTATGTTTGTCTCCCCAACAGCGCTTGACAACTGATGGTGGTGTGTTTACGTTCCAGTAATTTAGCGGTTCGGCAAAAGAGACCGATAGAATAAGTACTAGGCTTCCAAAGAATAAGTCCTGGGGTCGACTTGACCGACTGAAGGCGGTGCTCCAGCATGGCTGCAGTCAAATGACTGAAACAAGTAAAAGAGTTGTTGGCTGTTTTTCTACTCTTGTATTTCGAGCATTTAACAAGATACGCTTTCGATAAAACTGCAAAGCAAATTAAATCAAATTTGGGATTTTGCAGAGGGTCCAAATTGGTAACACAAACAGGACTGAAAACAATATATATATATATATAGACATAAATACTTGGCCATATTTATGGACACACATGGATGACCATAAACGCAGGTGTTGCCTCTGTAGTAAGAAGTTTATTTCCTAACCACATGGTTCTAGTTTCAGTCCCACTATTGCACCTTGGGCAAGTGTCTTCCTCTATGACCTCAGGCCGTCCACAGCCTAACAAGAGGACTAGGAAGATGAAAACTGAAAGAAACCCAATGAATATATATGTGTTTGGAAGCCAATAATGGTTTCTATATGTCCCTGGTACCTGGCGGTTCAGCAAAAGAGATTAACAGTAACAGAATAGGTAACGAAACTTAAAAAATACAGGGTTCAATATGTTCAACTGAATTCTTCGAGACAGAGCTTCAGCATGGTCACAGTTTAATGACTAAAACACGTAAAGAATAAAATAAACACAGCATCAACTGCCATACAGGAATACCTTGCTTTTTTTTTTTTATTTAGTTGAGTTTAGTTAATTTCATATCAAGTGCCATCCTCATTTGACCAAAGATATTAAGATTTTCTTTTAGTTTTTAATTTAAAAAAATTTTTCTAGCATTTCTGATCTTTATGTTGACATGTCTGAGCCTTTAGTCAAATGAACTTCTGGAAAGTTTAAGAAGCAAATTTGCCTTCGTTATGTTAATCATTTTGCCCCAGAAAGGCAATAATTTTGTGGAATAGTGTTCAGATTGCATTATAATGTTTTTGATGCATTTAGGGAAGTTCATTTCCTTAGCTGATATAGTTTTTGTAATGTGGTGAATATTTGCGAAAAATATATTTTGTGTCAAAGTCAGAAATGCAGTAAAACCTCCTCATTGTGCCCCACACTACCCACTAATTTATAAAAGAAACTTTGCAGAAAGCCGTTTCAGATTGTGTAAATAATGATTATATCAGAATTAAAAATGTAAATAAACAAAATAATATAATTGCAGGTTCAGGAAATAAAATAAATACCAGAACAAGATATTATTAAATGAGAACTTTAGTCTTGAAACATTTTCACTATGATACTCCTACACACATCAGTGGTTATAACTTCCTGGACAACATTACAAATGATATGGTGTGGGTCTTCTCAGTCACAGCATATCTCCAGAGAGTCTCAGTCTCTTCTCATTGCCTCTGTGAGGCCCAACATGTAAAGTCGTGCCTCATCCTATGTCTTCCTCTTCCACTGTTAGGAAGTGACTCTTCTTCACACAGCTCTCCTCATCCATACGCAACACTTGAACATACCAGCGCAGTCGTCTCTCTTGCACACCACATCTGATGCTTCTTAAGTCCAACTTTTCTCTCAGGGCACTTACACTCTGTCATGTATGCACACTGACATTACACATCCAGCGGATCATGCTAGCTTCATTTCTTTCAAGCCTACATACGCCCTCAACAGTCATGGCCCATGTTACTCTGCCGTGTAGCATGGCAGTACGCACACATGCATCATACAGTCTACCTTTCACTCTGAATGAGTGGCCCTTTGTCACCAGTAGAGGTAAGAAATTTCTGAACTTTGCACAGGCTATTCTTATTCTAGTGACAACGCTCTCCGAGCATCCACACCAACTACAGACATAGTCACCTAGGTAATGGAAGCTATCAACTACTTCTAGTTTCTCCCTCTGGCATGTGATGGAATCTGCTGAGCATCTTCGGTGTTAATTACCCCTGTATATTGCCACACACAAAAGCTATCAGCCGTAGCCTATACCAGTGTCGCATAACCAGCCCATTATAAAATACCTTTTAATTGTCGGGCGACATGCTGTGCTTGAGGAAACCTATTGAGTCACGTAAAATTAAAAAATGGAAACTGTAGTTGTGGCTGATGTTAGTGCCACCTGACTGGCCCCTGTGCTGGTCGAATGTAAAAAGCACCAACAATAAGTAACATTTTTCTTTTATGGCAAAGTATGCACCGAATTCAATAAAATTACAAAGGTTACCTGATTATTACGCATAACATGCAAAATGACTTATTTTTTTTTGTAGATTCAGTAGAGATAATTCACTCCTGCCCCTCAATGTTAAAACTACATGTAGTACAGCTGTAGTACACGTGCTGTGTACATTCCTATAACAAAGTTTTCTTTCCACGCTAAAAAGACAAGTAATTCTGCCTCCAACTCAGTCGGATGCCTGTTTTTCACTTATTTTTTGGCGTGTTTCACTATGCAAACATCACCAACTGCCTACCCCGAGTAATCACTTATGGTACATGCCTGATGTGTAGGGTTGTCAGGAGGAGGAGTTTTGGTTTCGAAGTCCTTACATTATAGAAAGGAATCTGTACAAGCAGTCATGGAACAAGCAGAAGTGAAAATTACAAACACAATACAAAAGGAAATATAAAATTTTTGAAATATTTTTATCCATATTTTCCCATCAGATGAAACACAGGTATATCAAAAATATATAGTAGACAAGAAACTACCCTTTTCCTTTCTTCCCTGTATGAATATATTTGTGTCTTGCTGAGTGACAATTTTGAGAAAATGATTTACCTCAGATATGGCAATGATATGGTTTCTCCCCTGCATGAACATGTTTGTGTCTAGATAAGTTATTATTTTGAGAGAATGATTTACCACAGACGTAACAGCGATATGGTTTCTCTCCTGTATGAATCAGTTTGTGTGTCATTAAGTTACTATCCTGAGAGAATGATTTACCACAGATATCACACTGATATGGTTTCTCTCCTGTATGCATACGTCTGTGCTTTGCTAAGCCACTTTTGTTGGAGAATGAATTACCACAAGTATCACAGTGATATGGTTTCTCTCCTGTATGCATACGTCTGTGCTTTGCTAAGCCACTTTTGTTAGAGAATGAATTACCACAAGTATCACAGTGATATGGTTTCTCTCCTGTATGAATCAGTTTGTGTGTCATTAAGTTACTATCCTGAGAGAATGATTTACCACAGATATCACACTGATATGGTTTCTCTCCTGTATGCATACGTCTGTGCTTTGCTAAGCCACTATTGTTAGAGAATGAATTACCACAAATATCACAAGGAAATGGTTTCTCTCCTGTATGAATACGTTTATGTGAGGTTAAGATACTATTAACAGAGAATGATTTACCACAGATATCACAATGATATGGCTTCTCTCCTGTATGAGTTCTTTTGTGTGTAGTAACGTGAATACTTCTAGAGAATGATTTACCACAGATATCACAGTGATATGGTTTCTCTCCTGTATGAGTACGTTTGTGCAAAGTAACGTGATCACTGGTAGAGAATGATTTACCACAGATATCGCAATGATATGGTTTCTCTCCTGTATGAATACGTTTGTGCACAGTAACGTAACCACTGTTTAAGAATGATTTACCACAAATATCACACTGATATCGTTTCTCTCCTGTATGAGTACGTTTGTGCACAGTAACATGACCACTGTTAGGAAATGATTTACCACAGATATCACAGTGATATGGTTTCTCTCCTGTATGTGTACGTTTGTGCGTAGATAAGTTACGACTGCAAGAGAATGATTTACCACAGATATCACACTGATATTGCATCTCTCCTGTATATCTGTGCATAATTAGTTTCTACCACAGATTTGTAGAAACAATCTAATACGTCCGTTTCGTATGATATTTTCGTTTAGTCTTTAAAACAGGATAGATATTGACGATGTGTCTTCCGTTACGTCACTGTTATTTGATGTTCTGAAATTATAGAGAAACAACAGTGTAAGACGTAGAAGCTATTTAAAAAATACAGGTTCATTTCTATTGAGATAATCTGCGGAAATAAATATTTACCTTAACAACTGAGCTGGATGCCGACAGCTCCATAAAGGAGTACTAATCTCTAAAAGTCGATGGAACATGTGGGTCACTCAGAAGGACATGGTATGAAGTGCTCAAGAACCTTTCTGATGAGATGACAAAGGACCAAGATTCCTGGTGCCTTGTTGTACTCAAGGAGATCCGTACTTCATAACAGAAGTGTTAAGACTCGTCCCTCTGGTGGTTAAAAGCACTTATGGCCATTCCTCATTTAAATGTTGAAGTGAATCCAACAGTTTTTGTGTGTTTCTTAAATGACTTATAAACACCTTCCACGCTGCATTTGTTTTTAATTTCAGCACACGATCTCAGATCAGGTCACTTGCTATGCAAGTACATCTCCGTAATTTTCCTTAAAAATCGGATCTTGTCAATTTTCTGAAGTCCTCTCCCCACCTCCTCGGAAAAGATTTTACCCACAAATCTCTCAATAATCATAATCTATGGTGTTTCAAGGGTATTTAGATAAAGATTTTAGGCGTAGGAGTGGCTGTGTGGTAAGTAGCTTGTTTACCAACCAAATGGTTCCGGGTTCAGTCCCACTGTGTGGCACCTTGGGCAAGTATCTTCTACTATAGCCTCGGGTCGACCAAAGCCTTGTGAGTGGATTTGCTAGACGGAAACTGAAAGAAGCCCGTCGTATATATGTATGTATGTGTATATGTTTGTATGTTTGTGTTTGTCCCCCCAGCATCGCTTGACAACCGATGCTGGTGTGTTTATGTACCCGTCACTTAGCGGTTCGGCAAAAGAGACCGATAAAATAAGTACTAGGCTTCCAAAGAATAAGTCCTGGGGTCGATTTGTTCGACTAAAGGTGGTGCTCCAGCATGGCCACAGTCAAATGACTGAAACAAGTAAAAGAGTAAAAAAGTAACCACAAATTTCTTTTTAATCGTAATCTCAACAGTTTGAAATATATTTATATAAAATTTCACTTACAAAATCCCTTTTCCTAAAAGTTATGAGGGAAAAACTCGAATCTTTTCAATTTTCCGAAGTCCTCCCCCACCTCGCGTTTTTGTTTCCATATTCGTTTTCTTCACTTTTTTACACCCGTTGCACAACATTGTTTTTAATTTTTTTCTTTTATTTTAAACATTAACCAAATAAGGTATTCGGCTTCTAAACATTTCAGTGGTCGGGGTGTATTTCAGCACATTTCTCAAACTAAAAAGTGCAACAAACGGGGCAACGATGGAGAGTGCAGAAGGTAGCTTCCATAGCTAAAAATAGCAGCTAAATCACACACAGATCATAGAATCTCTCTTCCATAGCTAGAAATAACAGCCAAATCTCGTACAAATCAAGGACATCTCTCATTCATAAATTATATAAGGGAAACAAAGAACCGATGAACCGAAAACCGAACGTCTACGGAATTATAAACATTGAATATTTTCATTGCTTCAACACTTACAGAAATGTTTCATAAAGGATGGTGTTGTTACATATGTGTGTATTTGGTAGTTGAGAGATACATTATAAATATCAGAAATGTATAATTAGCTGATTAAGAAAAACGTATGCATAGGATATTTAACCGGATATCAACTTCAAGCAGGAAGTACATTAAATACGCATGTATTGGTAAAAATATCTAAGGTAGCTAACTGTCTTTAAATCCCCTTTGGTCTTAGTATGTTGTAGTTAATTATATCTATATCTGCTTGTTTTTGTTCGTATTAATACCTGACTGTATCGACCATTCTGTGGAGGCGCAATGGCCCAGTGGCTAGGGCAGCGGACTTGCAATCATAGGATCGCGGTTTCGATTCCCAGACCGGGCATTGTGAGTGTTTATTGAGCGAAAACACCTAAAGCACTAAAAGGCTCCGGCAGGGGATGGTGGCGAACCCTGCTGTACTCTTCCACCACAACTTTCTCTTACTTCCTGTTTCTGTTGTGCCTGTAATTCAAAGGGTCAGCCTTGTCACGCTGAATATCCCCGAGAACTACGTTAAGGGTACGGTACACGTGTCTATGGAGTGCTCAGCCACTTGCACGTTAATTTCACGAGCAGGCTGTTCCGTTGATCGGATCAACTGGAACCCTCGACGGAGTATTGACTATCCTATCAGATGTTGTAATACGTCGCCGCTCACCGTTCCCTTCTTCACTGGGCCGTTCTTTGCCGTCTGGCCTCAAATATTAGTCGTGATATCTACATTGGAATCATTCTCTGAAAATAATGTCTTTACCAGACATGTTTTTATTTATATGAGAGCGTAACTATATAAATGTGACACTTCATAACAACAACAACAACAGGTATTTTACCTTGCGCCTAAATTCGGGTTAGTCTTATAGGTTTTATCCAGAGCAACAATTAATCCATTCGATGTGGCTCTGGTTTTTAGGCTGTTATTTACAGTTGGTTGATCTCTTGCAGCAATATTGTTTCCTGTCAAAATTGCTTCCATGTGAAATAAAAACTCACCAACCAATAAGTCTAAATTTATTCATAGATGCAAAGAAATACAACAGTTGCTGATAACAGCTTTCCAAATTTGTATTTTACATCCCTCCATCTATAATTACATTCTTGAGATAACTAACCCTAACCCTAATATTTTTACTACACATAATTTCTTAGAATCTCTCTTCCATAGCATGTATAAAGCTTCAGCTTGTTAAATTCATCATCCATAGAATAAAAGCCAGAAGAAATACATCAAAGACAAGACATATTGTCTGTTACAAGTGTCGAGTAAAGAAAAAAAAAAAGAGCATTCTACTTACTGTTACATGTGTCAAGTAAAAGAGAGCATTCTGTTTATTGTTCCATTTTTATAAAATTCTCATAGGTTCTCTAGATTGAAGTGGATTTAGGCTCACATGCTGAAGAAATGGATAAGGTTATCCAAGTTGAACAGAGGCAACAAAAGATAGTGCAAAACTAGAGGAAAAAGAAAGGTGGGTGGGCGAAAGCTTACAGAAGTATCCAGGCTATGGTTTTACTTCCTGATCTAGAATCCAGGATGAAATTACTTCACATAGATATGAGATGGTACCAAAATGTTCTTGGACTGGTCATGTCCTGCCACTTTTGGAATCCAGCCTGGAAGTCATTTTCCGTAAGGAAGTCAGGGACCATCTGGAATTTGCTATGGATGTTCATAAAGGTCTTAAAACAATGACTACAGGTGACAAATCTGGTAAATATGGTAGATGCAGAAGTTGCTTTCGGCAAGTAACTCACAAGTAAGAATCTTAATGATAGGTTGTACTGTCATTGTGATGACACCAATTCTTTGTGCTACACAGATCCTTTATACTAAATTCCAAAAAGTACTCATTTTTAACTCTGGCAAAGCCATTCATTTACTAGCTTTTGCAGCAGCTACCATATGAGTGAGCTTGTCAGATGCTTCCTCCATGTTGACAATGGTTTACTTCTGAAATTGCCAAACTATAAACAGAGTACTAATAGTACTTCTCTACTAAATGAAACCAAACTGCATCTCATCAAGGCTAAGTCTCTTTCTAATTAACTGGACTGACTCTTTCAATGACTTTCATAGCCTGGTCCAATAATCTGAAATCTCTGCATTTACTTCTAAGACATCTCCTTTACCCTCGAAACATTTTCATTATGATGCTGCTACACATATCACTGGCACATTCTTCCTGGACCTTATTAATTATATGGTGACAAGGCTGTATCTTAATATGCTACATATCTAAAGCATTTTAGATGTAATTCCTGAGAACCAAGGGGCTTTCAGTCTTCATATTCTTAAATGTCACAAACAAGACTCCCTAGACCCTCTCTCATGTTCAGTTCTGGAAGGCTCTCTCAGTCATGTTCCACATTTAGTCACCTTTCATATTCGCACTTCAATGCCTTTCCCGTCTCACAATTATCCATCTTCACACATCCCATGCTTCTATTTCTTCAAACCAGAATACTTCATATTTTTAGTCCTCAAACTATAAAATATTCGCATAACTTTTTTCAGTATTTTCCCTTGCTAAACAGACTTGTCCCTAGCTTCTCTTTGTTCATATTCTTCCAAATCTTCCAAGACTGCATTTTTTTGGTTCTATTGCTCAGTATACTTCCCTATTCGACCATCACGTCACACTTCACCTGACTAACATTTGTCACCGATTTCTTCAGCTCTCCTTAGTTTGTATTGTAAGAACTTCCAATTGTCTTCTATGTTATACATCTTCACATTTCCAACTGTTTGAAAGAACCCTAATCTTCGAGAACTTCCTCTTCCAGATAGGTTAAAATCTTTCAGATTTTGCTCAAAGTCGCAAGTCTGTAATTACAGGATGCAATATTCAATAAAGAATAATGTATGGGGTTGTCAGGAGAAGGAGAATTGGTACACAGTTCCTAACATTACTGAAAGGAATCTGTACAAGATAATGATTTACCACAGATATCAGAAAGAGAGGTGAAAATTGCAAAATCAAAACATAAAATTTTTAATTTTTGAAATATTTTAAAGTCATATTTTCCATTGCATGAAACACAGTAATATAAAAAATACACACCAAACAAGAATCTACCCTTTACCTTTCTCTCCTGTATGAATATGCTTGTGTTTTGTTAAGTCACAATTTTGAGAGAATGATTTACCACAGATATCACAGTGATAAGGTTTCTCTCCTGTATGAGTACGATTGTGTTTTGTTAAGGCAGTATTTTCAGAGAAAGAGTTACCACAAATATCACACTGATATGGTTTCTCTCCTGTATGTATACGTTTGTGTGCAGAAATGTGACTACTTCTAGAGAATGATTTACCACAGATATCACAGTGATAAGGTTTCTCTCCTGTGTGAATATGTTTGTGTCTAGATAAGTTACTACTGTTAGAGAATGATTTACCACAGCTACCACAGTGATATCGTCTCTCTCCAGTATGTATATATTTGTGTTTCATTAAGTTACTATTTTGAGAGAATGATTTACCACAGATATCACAGTGATGTGGCTTCTCTCCTGTATGAATAGAGTTGTGTCTAGTTAATTTGCTACTTTCAGAGAATGATTTACCACAGACATCACAGTGATATGGTTTCTCTCCTGTATGAATACGTTTATGTGCAGTTAAGATGCTATTCAGAGAGAATGATTTACCACAGATATCACAATGATAAGGCTTCTCTCCTGTATGAATACGTTTATGTTTAGTTAAGTCATTATATTTGGAGAATGATTTACTACAGATATCACAATGATATGACTTCTCACCTGTGTGAATACGTTTGTGTGTAGAAAGATTACTACTACTTGAGAATGATTTACCACAAATATCACAATGATATGGTTTCTCTCCTGTATGAGTATGTTTGTGTGTAGTCAAGTCACCATTTTGAGAGAATGATTTACCACAGATGTCACAGTGATATGGCTTCTCTCCTGTATGTATATATTTGTGTTTCATTAAGTTACTATTTTGAGAGAATGATTTACCACAGATATCACAGTGATATGGCTTCTCTCCTGTATGAATAGAGTTGTGTTTAGTTAATGTACCACTTTCAGAGAATGATTTACCACAGATATCACACTGATATGGTCTCTCTCCTGAATGAGTACGTTTATGTGCAATTAAGACACAATTATGAGAGAATGATTTACCACAGATATCACAACGATATGGTTTCTCTCCTGTATGAATACGCTTGTGCTTTGTTAAGGCAGCATTTTCAGTGAAAGAGTTACCACAAATATCACAATGATATGGCTTCTCACCTGTATGAGTACGTTTGTGTGCAGTAACGCGATTACTTCTAGAGAATGATTTACCACAGATATTACACTGATATGGTTTCTCTCCTGTATGAGTACGTTTGTGAGCAGTAACATAACCACTGCTAGAAAATGATTTACCACAGATATCACAATGATATGGTCTCTCCCCTGTGTGAATATGTTTGTGTGTAGATAAGTAACTACTGTAAGAGAATGATTTACCACAGATATCACAGTGATATGGTCTCTCTCCTGAATGAATACGTTTATGTGCAATTAAGACACAATTATGAGAGAATGATTTACCACAGATATCACAATGATATGGTTTCTCTCCTGTATGTATACGTTTGTGTGCAGAAATGTGACTACTTCTAGAGAATGATTTACCACAGATATCACAGTGATAAGGTTTCTCTCCTGTATGAATACGTTTATGCATAATTAGTTTACTTTCTTTGATTTCAGAGGAAATCAATTATACCATTTTCTCACTCTTTTCCATTATTATTCCCCTCAAATCCAAGTTTATATATTTTCCTTCCTTTTGTTCTTTTACTTTCTTCCTTACAAACACTTCTACACCTGTATTTCTGTCCAGGGTTACCTTTCTTTAGCAACACTTACATAAATTTATCCAACTTCAATCAGCACACAGGCTCGTCTTCTTGACACTCCAGTCAGGGTTGTTCACAAATTAGACTATTAATGTTATTTGAAAGCAAATGTTTCACAGGAATTCCTCCACAGATTTGTAGAAACAATCTGATCCATCTGATCCGTATAATTGTTTACTTCAGTGTTTAAAACATGGTAGATATTGAGGATGTTTCTTCCGTTACGTCAATGCCGTCTGAGGTTCTGAAATTATAGAGAAACAACAGTGTAAGATGTAGAGGCTACTTCAAATATAGATTTATTTCTATCTGTAGATTACCTTAACAACTAAGATAGAAGGAGTCAGCTCCATAAAGTGCTAATCTCTAAAATCAGATGGAATATGTGGAAGTGTGACACCCAGAAAGACGTAGGACAAAGTGCTCAAGAACATTTCAGGTGAGATGACAAAGGAACGAGATTCCTGGCAACTTGCTCTACTCAAGAAGATCCACACTCCATAATAGCAGTGTTAAAATTTATCCCTCTGGTAGTGCAAAACATTTGTGGCAATTCCTTATAAAAGCGGCCATGCAGTGCCACATAAAAGCACCCTGCACGATATGAAATGGTCGGTACTACAAAGGGCATCCAGCAGAAACCATGACAAATCAGACTGGAGTCTGCTGCAGCTCCCCAGCTTGCAAGCCTTGGTCAAACCATCCAACCACACCAGCATGGACAATGGACGTTAAAAGATGATGAACTCGACATTTTAATTTATTAAAATTTACATCACAGAATCTTGTGTGAAGCTGACATATCTGTAATCTAAACTGACACCTTCACATTGTGTAACAGTTTTAAAATAAAACAACAGAATTATGGACACTAACATTAGTCTTTCTCCAGAAATATAACTTGATATTGTTCATATGTCTGACAGAGCAGAGATATGATTAAAGACATTCCATCCATGAAAATCCTGTCTGTTTGTATAGTGTTGTATATCTATGACTACATCATCCAATACAGTCTTTAATATTCATGACTGGGAGGTGAAATTAAAAGGAAATGAGCAGTCATATGATCACATGGATAGTTGCAAGACCTACAATCTTTATGACAGATGAAACAAGAATGATGAATGATGAAAAGTTAACTGAATTAGAAAAAGAAAGTAACTGATTTCCATCTATGTGATTTCAAGTTCAGTCCCACAGAGCAGCACTTTGAGCAAGTATCTTCTTTGATAGCACCAGTGCATCTAAAGTCATTTGAGTGAATTTGACAGACGGGAAACTGAAAGAAGCCTGTCTTGTGTGTGTGGGTCTTCACCTCATGTAACACATATGAATGCACATCAACATGAAAATATGTGCAGACATGAGGTGGCGGGGTAGGTAAATATTACCTTGCATTGAAATTGGTGGCGGTTGATAAGTTTCGTTTCATTTGCAAACAAGAAGGGAGAAAGGAATTGGATTAACATGTAGTTTAGTCTCATAAAATAGTGAAAGTAGATTGTCCCTAAAAACATGAAAGTATACTGTGATAGAAACCTGGAATGACAACAGTGACATCATGGAATTTCATGTAAACAATGAATGTAATATAACGAATGTATCCAATACATAAATGTAGATATTTTATATAACCTGAAATCTGTACATGTATTTTATATAAGACTAGCCTAAGTACCTGGTGTGACTCGTAAGTTTAAAGAATGTTAAATATATATATTTATTTTGATAAAAAATCAAATTTGGTACAGACTGATCCAGCGGTTTGGCTATGCACATAGAAGAAACACATATGCATGCGTACATACAGACAGTGAATTTTATAGATACTGTGCTTATGTGCTAGGCACAGGAGTGGCTGTGTGGTAAGTAGCTTGCTTACCAACCACATGGTTCCAGGTTCATTCCCACTGCATGGCACCTTGGGCAAGTGTCTTCTACTATAGCCTCGGGCCGATCAAAGCCATGTGAGTGGATTTGGTAGACAGAAACTGAAAGAAGCCCGTCGTATATATGTATATATATATGTGTATATATGTATGTATGTGTATATGTTTGTATGTCTGTGTTTGTCCCCCCAGCATCGCTTGATAACCGATGCTGGTGTGTTTATGTCCCCGTAACTTAGCGGTTCGGGAAAAGAGACCGATAGAATAAGTACTAGGCATCCAAAGAATAAGTTCTGGGATCGATTTGCTCGACTAAAGGCGGTGCTCCAGCATGGCCGTAGTCAAATGACTGAAACAAGTAAAAGAGTAAAGAGTATGTAGAGCAGATAGCAAAAGAGGTATACCACTCAAACAAGGGATAAATTAATGTAGGTCACTCATTATCTATTTCAACTTTTCATGGCATAGAAAAGATTAAGCGTGAAGTGGGGAACACATAAATGTGCGTTAGCCCTTGACGGAACAATAGACTGTGTGGTTAGTGGGAAATTGTAGATTCAATCTTGGATCTGAAGTAGGTCCAATATCCAAGTAGACACTGTTACTTCGAATTTAGATATGGAATATAGAGCTAATTTTATTAGGTCTATTCCGTGAACAACTTGAGTAACTCATGTCGATATCATAGGCGTAGGAGTGGCTGTGTGATAAGAAGCTTGCTTATCAACCACATGGTTCCAGGTTCAGTCCCATTGCGTGGCACCTTGAGCAAGTGTCTTCTACTATAGTCTCGGGCCGACCAAAGCCTTGTGAGTGGATTTGGTAGACGGAAACTGAAAGAAGCCTGTCATATATATATATGTATATACGTGTGTGTGTGTGTATGTTTGTCCACCAACATCGCTTGACAACCAATGCTGGTGTGTTTACGTCCCCGTAACTTAGTGGTTCGGCTAAAGAGATCGATAGAATAAGTACTAGGCTTACAAAGAATAAGTCCTAGAGTGAATTTGCTCGGCTAAAGGCGGTGCTCCAGCATGGCTGCAGTCAAATGACTGAAACAAGTAAAAAAAGAGTAAAAGACTACCTCTAACTTATGTCACGGGAATATCAAACTTTAAAATTCATAAAGTTTATCACATAAATTGAAAGATATCTAACAGTGAATGAGCGTGTGTCCGTATGAAAACTTTGCGTTATTTAGAAACGTTACTGTTTCTTTTTCTTTAAACTCCATTTTATTATCACAATTAAAAAGCATTTATCTTTATTTAAAAAAAGAGGTGGGGGTCGTAGACATGACGGAGAATTATTCAACATCATGTTTGCTCCTATCGAAATCGTTTACCTTTAAAGCAAAAAAACGAAATCGATGGATACAACAGGTACGTAAAAGATGTTTACTTCCTCTGTTCATTTGCATATGCTGTAGAAATTGTTGTGTGCACGCGTGCACACACACACACACACACAATTTCCATACATTTTGCTGTTAGTTTTAGCAGTTCATTTTCAGTTTTAGACAATGGGGTTGCAAAGGGTGTGGATCAATTTTGAGTTCTTCATAGAAAATTTGAAACTAGAAAAATTTTCTTCCATATTCTTAATCCCCAAAATTTTCCATGTAGATTGAAAAAAGTTATGAATTTAAAATTTGGAGTGAGCGGGGAATTTAAAATTTTGAAAACCTGCATATTCAGAATGTCAGTCATCAAAAACATATGAATCCACCTTTCTTCTTCTTGATGAACATCCATCACCCTTCTATAATCTGTGTATGGCATCCATACACAGATTTGGATAAACAAAAATTAAATGAATCGTTAACAATTTAATGGGTATACAAATAACCGAGACCCACATAAAAGGAAATTTTGGTATATTACTGTTGTTACTTTAGGTTTCTATTGCAAAATACACTTTTTTCAAGGACAATTTACTTTCACAGAATATAGATTTTTATTTAGCAAACAAATTTTTACAAGAACAAAAAATTACAACAAAAGTATAAAAGATGAAAAGCCCCCTCCGCACCCATCTTCTACTGCTTAATCCCACCCAACCTTTCTCCTTTTTTTTTTGTTTCATTGGTAAGGTATTTGTGTTTTATTTTCCTGGTGATTTTATTATTATACTTTTAGTGTCTTTTCTTTCATTTCTTTCTGTAAATATATCTATTAATTCTATTATACGAACAAAAACCAAATTATCTGTTTTCTTTCATTCTATTACAACAATATGCTACATGTTAGTCAAGAATTGAAATGGTGTTCGGTGTCGTAAAAGTAGGTGGAAATCAGATCTTTTACTATACAGCAATAAATATACTGTAATTACAGGATACAATATTCAATAAAGAATAATGTGTAGGGTTGTCAGAAGGAAGAGTTTTGGTAGAGGTCCTTACATTAAAGAAAGGAATCTGTACAAGCAGTCATGGAATGAGGAGAGGTGAAGATTGCAAAAACAAAAGAAAAAAAAATTTTAATTTTTGAAATACTTTAGTCAGGTTATTCCATTACACGAAAATATTAAAAATATATAGCAAACAAGAAAATACCCTTTTCTTTTCTCTCCTGTATGAATAGGTTTGTCCTTCATTAAGTTACTATTACAGGAGAATGATTTACCACAGACATCACAATGCTATGGTTTCTCTCCTGCATGAATACGTTTGTGTTCCGTTAAGTTACTATTTTGAGAGAATGATTTACCACAAATATAACAGTGATAGGTTTGTGTCTAGATAAGTAACTACTGCAAGAAAATAATTTACCACAGATATCACACCGATATTGTGTTTCGTTAAGCTACTATTTACAGAGAATGATTTACCAGATATCATGATATGCTTTCTCTCCTGTGTGAATGTGTTTGTGCCTAGTTAAGTTACTACGTTCAGAAAATGACTCACCATAAATATCACACTGATATCGGTTGTCTCCTGAATGAATATGTTTGTGCTTCATTATGTAACTATTTACAGAGAATGATTTACCACAGATATCACAATGCTATGGTTTCTCTCCTGTATGAATACGTTTGTGTCTGGTAACTCGAATGTTTCTAGAGAATGATTTACCACAGACATCACAATGATATGGTTTCTCTCCTGTATGAATATATTTGTGTTCCTTTAAGGTAGTATTTTGAGAGAATGATTTACCACAGATATTACAATGATATGGTTTCTCTCCTGTATGAGTAAGTATGTGACTAGCTAAGTGATGAGATTCAGTGAATGATTTACCACAGATATCACAATGATATGGTTTCTCCCCAGTATGAATACGTTTGTGTTTTGTTAAGGCAGTATTTTCAGTGAAAGAGTTACCACAAATATCACACTGATATGGCTTCTCTCCTGTATGAATACGTTTGTGTGCAGTAACATGACTATTTCTAGAGAATGATTTACCACAGATATCACAGTGATATGGTTTCTCTCCGGTATGAATAGATTTGTGCTTGGTTAAGCTATTATTCTGAGAGAACGATTTACCACAGATATCACAGTAATACGGTTTCTCTCCTGTATGAATATGTTCATGTGTTGTCAAGTTACTATTATGAGAGAATGATTCACCACAGATCTCACAACGATATGGTCTCTCTCCTGTATGAATACGTTTATGTGTAGTCAAGTTACTATTATGAGAGAATGATTTACCACAGATATCACAATTATAGGGTTTCTCCCCTGTATGAGTACGTTTGTGCTCAGTAACATGACCACTGCAAGAGAAAGACTTACCACAGATATCACAATGATATGGCTTCTCTCCTGTATGAGAACGTTTGTGTGCAGATAACTTACTACTGCAAGAGAATGATTTACCACAAACGTCACAACGGTATAGTTTCTCTACTGTATGAATACGTTTGTGCATAAGTAGGTTACTTTCTTTAAATGAAGGACTTTGTACAGACATCACAGCCATATGATCTCATCTTTTTTATCATGTGCTCAGAGGAAATTAATTATACCATTTTCTCACTCTTTTCCATTATTGTTCCCCTCAAATCCAAGTTTATATATTTTCCTTCCTTTTGTTCTTTTACTTTCTTCCTTACAAACACTTCTACACCTGTATTTCTGTCCAGGGTTAACTTTCTTTAGCAACACTTACATAAATTTATCCAACTTCAATCAGCACACAGGCTCGTCTTCTTGACACTCCAGTCAGGGATGTTCACAAATTTGGCTAATATTATTTCAGAGCAAATGTTTCAAAGGAATTCTATCACAGATTTGTAGAAACAACGTTATGCAGGTTTCATATAATATTTTCCTTTAGTCTTGAAAACATGCTAGATATTGAGGATGTTTCTTCTGTTAAGTCAATGTAATCTGAAATTATATAGAAAGAACAGTGTAAGATGTAGAGGCTTTAAAAAAAAAAACAGATTAATTTCTATTGAGATAATCTGTAGGAATAAACATTGACCTTAAGAACTGGGCTGGATGCCAGCAAGTCATAAAGAAGTGCTAATTCACTAATGCTAAAGTTGAGCAGAGAGGTACTTTCTCTATATTCTAGAGAGGGGTTAAACCAAGAGGTCTTGGGATAGGGCTTTATGGACGTGAAACCCAAGGTAATCCCACAGACTGGTCTTATCTAACTTTATGTATATTATATACTGCGTTCTTCCTCTTTGAATTTGTTTTTAGTGACGATCCATATCTATAAGCATTGATTTCTGAACATTGCAGTGGTTGGAGGGTAATTGAGAATATTTCCCGAACTTAGAGAATAAAAAAAACCTTGCAAGGTAACTTCCATAGCCAAATCAAAGCCATCTATCTCTCTCATCCTGAGCTAGAAATAGCAGCAAAATCTCGCACAAATCAAGGACATCCTCTCATTCATAAAACATAAGAGAGACACAAAGAATCGACGCGCCAAAAAGTCTACAGAATTAAAAACATTGAACATTCTCATTTAATACTTACAGAAATGTTTCATAAAGGATAGCGTTGTTATATATATGTGTGTATCTGGTAGTTGAGAAATGCATAAGTATTATAAATGTATTATTAACTGATTGAGTGAAATTCCTTCGCATATCCGGATATCAACATAAATATAAGTATTTTCAATGTGCAAAGTCTAATTATCTCCCTTCCTGTCTTATCATATTGCTGTTGCGTGTGTGTGTGTCACGTTTTTTTTTTTTTTTGTTGGCACACCGTCGCTTACGACGTCGAGGGTTCCAGTTGATCCGATCAACGGAACAGCCTGCTCGTGAAATTAACGTGCAAGTGGCTGAGCACTCCACAGACACGTGTACCCTTAACGTAGTTCTCGGCGATATTCAGCGTGACACAGTGTGACAAGGCTGACCCTTTGAATTACAGGTACAACAGAAACAGGAAGTAAGAGTGAGAGAAAATTGTGGTGAAAGAGTACAGCAGGGTTCGCCATTATCCCCTGCCGGAGCCTCGTGGAACTTTAGGTGTTTTCGCTCAATAAACACTCACAACGCCCAGTCTGGGAATCGAAACCGCGAGTCCGCTGCCCTAACCACTGGGCCATTGCGCCTCCACGTGTGTCACGTATAGAAGGACAAAAGTATAACGACGTCATTAGGAGAGGTTGGGTAGGTGTAGTGTCGGAAAGAAACAGGGGACGCTAAGCTAAGAGAAGTTAGGAGCGAGGAATGAGTAGCTAGAAAAAAGTGAGCAATAAGCGATGGCGAAACGAAAAATTCAAAATGAACGCTAGCATTATTTGGATTTTAAAAAATGAATGAATCGCGGGCAATTGAATGGGTATACAAGTTGCCGAGACGGACATAGGAATGGCCGGAGCTATCTATCTTTCTATCTATCTATCTGTCTGTCTATCTCTCTATCACTCGTCCACCTTCGTTTGTTTCCGTAGAATTTATCAAATTAGAAAAAAAAACTTTTTGGCTACTTCCATCATGCTAGCTCCACACGAGGGGCATATTTTTGGGGTATTTAAAAGTCCATGTCTCTTAAGCCAATTAATACTATTTTCTGTTGTAGCGGTGGCGATGGCAATATCGCGGTGATTAATTCCAACTTTGGATTACGCGTGGTGGTGGTGGTCATTGGTGTATGTGATTTGTTTTTAAAAACAATAATGAATAATGCAAAAATATATTTATTTATAAAGTTTAAACTGAACATGAAATGAAATATATTTATTTATAAACTTTAAACTACGGAAACAAACGAAGGTGGACGAGTGATAGATAGATAGAGCGAGAGAGAGACAGACAGGCAGATAGCGCCGGCCAGTCAGTAGCCAAAGAAACAGATTTCAACTCAAACCAGCAGTAACATTCCTTGTCTGGATTTTTCTACTTTCACTTCTGACAGCTAATACGATGACAGTGCCGAATACCCCAATCGAATATGAAATGGATTTCATGAAATATTCGTATATTGTCGTTACTTCCGGTTTCTCACAGAATATAGTTTTATTTAGCAACAATATTTTACTGGAATAAAAGAAAGAAAAACATTTAAATTATGAGAGATTAACTCCCTCCTCACCCATCTACTGGTTAATCCCGTCCAACTTCTTTCTTTTCCCTTGTTTTGTTGGTGAGGTAGTTCCGTTTTATTCTCACGATAATTTCACCTTTTATACTTTTACTGTTTTCCCTTCAATCTTTTCCTCAACAAACATTTTGCCAAATGAAACATTTATATATTATTATTCGAACAAAAACGAAATAATCCATTTACTTTCATTATTTTTACGACGGTATATACCTAATTTTTTCATGGAAAGCTACCCCCATCAATCCCAAATGAGTGAAGATAATTTGAAAAAAAATTCCCCTCAAACGAATAATATCCAACTTATGTAGATGAGCTATTCTGGCGGTGGAGCTGGAGTATATGTAATCTGGGTATACCCCCTCTTTTAAATTTTGTTTTTTTTTCACGGAATCCTATGTTTCAGACCATGGAGAAACAGATTCTGGAAAAAAATTTTCAAAAATCTCAATTTCAAAATTTCGACCCCCCCCCCCCCCGGTTTTTATATAGATCCACAGGGTAAACCTGACCCTGACCCTAACCCTAGTTTTGTGAGATTTCGCTGTTATTTCTAGCATGTAAATAGCCTGCTTGGTGGTGGTGGGGGGGGTAATTGAAAATTTTTTTTTCAGAATCGGAATCTCCATAGCCCAAAACGTGGGATTCCGTAAAAAAAAATTAATAAATAAGTGGGGGAAAGGTTCAGATTACATATACCATTCTGGCATCTGTCTTAATTTTCAGCATAATTTCAAATTTACAAGTCCAGAGAAAAAAGTCGAGATGTATAAATTATGCATAAAACCCATTCACTTGTACTTTATAATCCTTATCTAGAAGTTTCTGTTTAATATTATCTATTTGGTGCACATTGGGATTAGACACTGAGGGAAAACTGTTGTAACTTTTTTATTTTTCCATTTTGGCGATTTTCGCTTTCGATAACGTGTTCTACTTATCACGGTCATGCGATTGCCCCTATAAAATAGCAGCCAACATGTAATACCTACTACTTAATACTTACAGAAATGTTTCATACAGGATAGTGTTGTTATCTGTGTGTGTATCTGGTAGTTGAGAAAGACATTATCAGCTGATTAAAAGAAATTCATACGAAAGACATTTAATCGGATATCAACATGAAGTAGGAAGTACGTTCAATGCGCATGCGTATCCTATGTTATGTATTTTATTCAGTTAAGTCTAATTATCTCCCTTTAGATATCTTCATTCTTTGCCATCTGGCCCCAAATATTTCTTGTGAAATCTGCATTGAATCATTCTCTGAAACTAGCCATTCAGTGCCTGTTTGGACTGGTGTTACAATCATTCTGTGCATGTTAAAGTGTATTACCGAAAGCTTGGTTACGTGAAAATTGTTACCTGCTTGCAGGAATTTTGGCAGACAAAATCAAAACATTTGACTTCAGGTATTTCCGTGCCAAATGACAGTTGCCGAAATGGGAGGACGAGAAGAGAGCTAATGGGTTGTGTGTGCGCGGTTATTCTTGTCTGTCTGTGTGTGCTGGTTCTTGTCTGTGTCTGTGTGTGTGCCTGTTCCGTTTTTATGAGGTGGGGGAACCTGTCTGAGTTGATGCTGAGTGCTGTGAAGGGCCAGCCATGGCTGAGGAGTTTATAGAGGTGCTTTCTGAGTGCCCCGGGAACAAGTCGACGGGATTGGATGGTCCACCTTACAAATTTTATAAAAGTAGCCAGACTTGCTCGGGAAGATACTGGCTAGTGTTTACACGAATTGGCAGCAGAATGGGGGAATCCTCAAATCTGTGAACCAAGGAGTGGCGACACTGATCAGGAAGGACCCAAGTAAGGGCAATAACATTAATAATTTTTGGCTTATAACTCTGAGAAAACCAGAGTTAAAGATTTTGGCCAAGGTGCTAGCCAAGAGAGTGAGGGTTGTCAATGGCGACCTGGTGGGAAAGGCACAGACTTGTGCCATCCCAGGGAGGATGATACATGACAACCTTCATCTCATTTGCTACACCATATAGAGGGTAGGTAAAGTTCCTGGCAAAGGTGGGGCACTGGTGAATTGAAACCAGTCCAAGGCATTCGATAGGGTCAACCTTTGGTATCTGGTGGCGGTCGGACTGGGCTCATCTTTCTGAGGTTGGATCAAAGCTTTACATTGCAACATCAAATCTGTTGCCCGAATGCATGAGTTCTTTTCAAGTGTTCGGTTACCCAAGGTTGCTCCTGTATGTATTGGCTCTTGAGCTACTGCTGCAGAGATTAGGGACTATAGGGGGAGACCTGGGTGATGTGTTATGCAACGGCGTATGCGGATGATGTTACCATCATCGTATCTGATAAAGGGCAGCTACCTTGTGTAAAAAGATGCCATCAAAAGATAGGAAGTGGTGGCAAAGGCAAAAATTAACCGGGAAAAATCAGTCACCTTGAAATTCGGCACCTGGCATGGCAAGTTGATGCTTCCCAACAGCATCATCGGATGCTGGATGGAGGGCCCGGTTAAACTGCTTGGAATTTGGATCAGATCTCCAGGTGGAGATAAACTGGAGTGAGGTGATGGCCATAATCCAAACCTTGTCTGGGAGGACGTTATCCTTGCTGAAGTTGCACACGTGTTTATAGCATCTGTGATAACCTACCGCCTAACCATCGTGCCTTGCCCTGGTTTGTGGCTGACCAAGTTGGAACGGATCCTTTTCCGCTTTTTGTAGCAAGGAAAACCACCACTTGTGAGGCAATCCATCTGCTGCCAGAAACTGTGTTGATGCTGAAGCACCTCTGGTGCTACCTGAATGGTGAGCAGGTGTGGTCACTGCACGCCAAGCAACATTTCCTACAATTGGAGTCTCTCAGGGACTTAGGTACATGGATCAAGCGGATACCTAGGCTGGGAGACTGGCAGAGGGAGTAATACTGGTAGCAAGGTTACCACTGTAGATTTTTATAGAGAGTTGGTAGAGTTTAAGTCTGACGATGTCCTGGAGGAGACTCTAGGCTTTGATGAGGAACAACTGACTAACCTGTTTGGCAGAACATTCAAGCCGAGACATCTGGATAACTTCCAGAAGTCCTTGGCTTGGTTGTGCTATCGATCGCTCTTACTGGTTTGAGAGAGGTTGTCTAGACACGGTTTTGACACTCCCCCCCCGCCCACACAGGCCCAAGGTGTGGGCGTGT
Source organism: Octopus bimaculoides (assembly GCF_046866305.1). Lineage (NCBI taxonomy): Eukaryota > Metazoa > Mollusca > Cephalopoda > Octopoda > Octopodidae > Octopus > Octopus bimaculoides. The sequence goes on along the minus strand of NC_142955.1, from coordinate 17,035,537 downwards.
CAGTGAAATTGTCGCGCACACCTTCGTACACTGGGAGGAGTTGAGGGGGTTGATAACCCATGTCTAACAACTGAAGTCAGATGTGGAAAGAGTACGGCTCTCGACTGAGTCCATGGTTAAGATAGTACTTCCTCTCTCCTTTAACAAGGAAAGGAAGGCATCCTTTTTTTTTTTTGCGTAGTAGCCATACTGAAAGATAGAGTATGGATGACATGTGCAAAAGTGGATTGAGGCAGGTTATTTTATCATCTTGGGTTGGTAAGTCATTTCAGCTTCCATCTGTTAAAAAAGATCCGTCTGGAGAAAAAGTACCTGCCTCAGAGTGTATACGAAAAAAGATGGGCAACTGTGGTAAGGGAGTTGCATATAAATGAGGCCATGCTAGAGCAGCCAGTCAAAATGAAGGAGCAGGAAGAAAATGTTTTATAAAAAAAACAAAAAGAAAAATAAACAAAGGATAAAAACCAGTGGGTAAAAAACAAACCCTTAAAATGATATATATCTTTATATTTTTATTCTTACATTTTCACTTTCATTTAAAATTATATTTTTCATTCCAATTTTTCCGATTTTATATTTGATTGTGACCCCAACCACCTGTAAGACTGTCCATTGTTCTGTTCCTGCCCCTTTTTTGTCTTTTTGTGTACGCCCTTTATAGGCAATAAAGAAATAGATTTGTGAAACTAATGTCTTTACCAAACAGGTCTTTATTGATATGAAAACATAGCTATATAAATGTGACACTTCATAACAACAAGCATTTTAACTTCCACTTAAATCTGGGTTAGTCTTGTAGGTTTTAGATCCATTCGTTGTGGCTCTGGTTTTTAGGCTGTTTTTACATTTAGTTGATCTTCCTTGATACCAACCTGTTTGCTTGCCATCTACAGCATGCAGATATATGGTTTCCTGTCAAAATTGCTTCAATATGAAACAAAAACTCACACATCAATAAGTCTAGATTTATTCATACATCAAACGAAATACAAAAGTTAGCTTTTGAACACTATATTGCATAGCTCCATCTTATAACTACATTCTTGAGATAACTTACATCTGTGATATTTTTAATAAGAATAATTTCTTATAGATTTTGAAATTATTTTGCAAGAAATTTCATCCTACTTTATTATTGTTATATTTGTAAGGAGTCATAATTAATATTGACTATAAATGGTTGTTGCCAGTGCCGCTGGACTGGCTCCTTTGCAGGTGGTACGCAAAAAACAGCACTTGAGGGTGGCTGTTGGCAGTACCGCCTGACTGGCCCTCGTGCCGGTGGCACGTAAAAGCACCCACTACACTCTCAGAGTGGTTGGCGTTAGGACGGGCATCCAGCTGTAGAAAATCTGCCAAATCAGATTGGAGCCTGGTGCAGCATCTGGTTCGCCAGTCCTCAGTCAAATCGTCCAACCCATGCTAGCATGGAAAGCGGACGTTAAACGATGATGATGGAGTGAGAGAGAGTGTGGTAAATATATAGTTTATCATCAGAAAAGTGAAAAATAAAAGACAGACAAATAGAGAACATAAGATATTTAATGGGTCAAGCATTTAAAACATAATATATATACAGAAATTTAAGGATGTGATATTCACTAAAGAATAAAGTGTAGGGTTGTCAGTAGGAAGAGTTTTGGTAAAGAGGTCCTTACACCATCGAAAGGAATCTGCACTCGTAGTTGTGGAACAAGGAGAGGTGAAAATTGCATAAAGAAAACAGAAAATATTTTTGAATTATGTCAGTCATATTTTCCATTGAATATTGAAAATACATACCAAACAAGAAATTACCTGTTTCCTTTCTTCCCTGTATGAATGTATCTGTGTTTTGTTAAGTCACAATTTTGAGAGAATGATTTCCCACAGACATCACAGTGATGCGGTTTCTCTCCCGTATGACTTTGCTTATGCCTAGACAAGTGACCACTCTGAGTGAATGATTTACCACAGATATCACAATGATATGGTTTCTCTCCTGTATGAGTACGTTTGTGAGCAGTAACATAACCACTGCTGGAAAATGATTTCCCACAGATATCACAATGATATGGTGTCTCCCCTGTATGAATACGTTTGTGTCTTGATAGGGAACTTCTGTCAGAGAATGATTTACCGCAGATATCACAAGGATATGGTTTCTCTCCAGTATGAATATGACTGTGTGTAGATAACTGAGTATTGGAAGAGAATGATTTCCCACAGATATCACATTGATATGGTTTCTCTCCTGTATGAATACGTTTGTGTTTCGTTAAGTAACTATTTGCAGGGAATGATTTACCACAGATATCACAATGATACGGTTTCTCTCCTGTATGAATACGCGTGTGTGTTGTAAGATGAATGCTTCTAGAGAATGATTTACCACAAATATCACAATGATATGGTCTTTCTCCTGTATGAGTACGTTTGTGTGTAGTAACACAACCACTGCTAGAAAATGATTTACCACATATATTACAGTGATATGGAGTCTCTCCTGTATGAGTACGTCTGTGCGGAGTTAAGGAACTACTGTGAGAGAATGATTTACCACAGACATCACAGTGATATGGCTTCTCTCCTGTATGAATATGTTTATGCTCCTGTAAGTTACTATTTACAGAGAAAGATTTGCCACAGATATCACAGTGATATGGTTTGTCTCCTGTATGAATACGTTTGTGCTTAGTTAATTTACTACCTTCAGAGAATGATTTACCACAAATATCACAATGATATTGTTTCTCTCCTGTATGACTACGTTTGTGAGCAGTAACGTGACCACCGCTAGAGAATGATTTACCACAGATATCACAATGATATGGTTTCTCCCCAGTATGAATACGATTATGTCTAGATAAGTCACTTCTAGAAAAGAATGATTTACCACAGATATCACAACGATATAGTTTCTCTCGTGTATGAATGTGTTTGTGTTTCGTTACATCACTATTTACAGAGAATGTTTTACCACAGACATCACAATGATATGGTCTCTCTCCAGTATGAATAGATTTATGCCTGCTTAATGTAATGGATCCTGAGAATGATTTACCACAAATATTACAATGATATGGTTTCTCTCCTGTATGAATACGCTTATGTGCAGTTAAAATACTATTAACAGAGAATGATTTACCACAGACATCACAATGATAGGGTTTCTCTCCTGTATGAATACGTTTGTGATTAGTAACTTGAAACTTTCTAGAGAATGATTTACCACAGACATCACAGTTATATGGTTTCTCTCCTGTATGAGTATGTTTATGTGCAACCAAGATATTAATAAGAGAGAATGATTTACCACAGACATCACAACGATATGGTTTTTCTCCTGTATGAATACGTTTGTGTGTAGTAACTTGACTGCTTCTAGAGAATGATTTACCACAGATATCACAGTGATATGGTTTCTCTCCTGTATGAGTACGTTTGTGTGTAGTTAAGACACTATTTTCTGAGAATGATTTACCACAGACATCACAATTATAGGGTTTCTCTCCTGTATGTATACGTTTGTGTGCAGTTAAATGACTACAGTTCGAGAATGATTTACCACAGATATCGCAATGATATGGTTTCTCTCCTGTATGAATACGTTTATGCATAATTAGGTTATATTCTTTAAAACAAGGACTTTCTACAGATATCAGTTGAAAGGAAATCAATTATATAAATTTCTCACTCTCTTCCATTACTTTTCCTCTCAAATCACAGTTTATGCATTTTTCTTGTTCTTTATTTCTTACAAACACTTCTACTGCTGTATTTCTGTCCTGTATTACCTTTCTTTAGCAACACTTCCATAAATTTATCCAACTTTAATTAGTACCCAGGCTCCTCTTCTTGATACTCCAGTTGGTGATGTTCACAAATTTTGCTAATAATATTTCAGAGAAAATGTTTCACAGGTATTCTACCAGAGATTCATAGAAACAATGTTATACATGTTTCAATACATTCTCCTGCAGTTTCAAAACATGGTAGATATTGATAATGTGTTATTCGTTGCATCACTGTCATCTGATGTTCTGAAATTATAGAGAAACAAAAGTGTAAGATGTAGAGGCTATTTAAAAAATACAGATTCATTTCTATAGAGATAATCTGTAGAATTAAAGATATACCCTAACAACTGAGCTGTTTGTCTCACAGCTCCATAAAGAAGTGCTAATCTCTAAAAAGTAGATGGAACATGTGGAAGTAGGACATCGAGGAATGGTATGAAGTGCTGAAGAACAATTCAGGTGAGACAACAAAGGAACAAGATTCCTGGAAACTTGCTCTACTCAAGAAGATTTGCACTCCATAACAAAAGTGCTAAGACCTGTTCCCCTGGAAAAGAACTTGTGGCCATTCCTCATAAAAGCTGTTGTGCAGTTACATCAAAGTGTCCATGAAAAAAATTTCCCAAAATTTTTGTTTAACAATTTTTTTTTTTTTTTTCTAAATATGCGGAAAAATACGGACATTAAGATTCGGACAAAAATTTCAAAACATTTCTGGGTGGAGATAGAGTATATGTAATCTGGGTATACCCCCCCTTTTAAATTTTGTTTTGTTTTTTTACGGAATCCTATGTTTCAGACCATGGAGAATCCGATTCTGGAAAAAAAATTTCAAAAATCTCAATTTCAAAATTTCGCCCCCCCCCCCCCGGTTTTTATATAGATCCACAGGGTAAACCTAACCCTAACACTAGTTTTGTGAGATTTCGCTGTTATTTCTAGCATGTAAATAGCCTGCTTGGGGGGGGGGGATTGAAATTTTTCAAAAAACTTTTTTTCAGAATCGGAATCTCCATAGCCTAAAACGTGGGATTCCGTAAAAAAAATTAATAAATAAGGGGGTGAAAGGTTCAGATTACATATAGTCCATCTCTACCGCCGACTTTTGGCAATTTTCCGGAACCTCCGTATTCCGAAAACGGGTATATTTGGCAAAAAAAAAAAAAAATTAAAGAATAAAAATACATTTCGGAGAAAATGGGTGGGGGGCGAAAGTCTTTCCCAAAGATGAGAGTGGGGGTTTAAAATCCTGTTTTAATGCATAATCGCATGCAGAAGACAGAATCGAAAAAAAAAAAATTCGTAAAAATTATGAGGGGCACGTGCTTACATCATAATTCATAATACAAAAGAACCTGGCAAGGTACCTTCCATAGCTAGAAATAGCGGCCAAATCTCGCACAGCTCATAGAATCTCACTTCCATTGCTAGAAACAGCAGCCAAATCTCGTACAAATCAAGGACATCTCATTAATAAAGCATAAAAGAGAAACAAAGAATCAACGCGCCAAAAAACCGAACGTCTACAGAGTTAAATACATTGCATATTTTCATTAATACTTACGGAAATGTTTCATATAGGACAGTGTTGTTATATATATATGTGTACCTAGTAGTAGAGAAATGTAGAAGTATTATTATAAATGTATTATTAAGTGATCAAGTGAAATTCATTGACAAGACATTTAACCCGAAATCAATGTTAAGTAGTATGTTCAGTGCGCATGCGTATCTTCTTTAATGCAGCTAAGTTTAATTAATCTCCCTTACCGTATTATTATAATGCTGTGATGCGTGTGTGTCCCGTAAAGGACAAAATGGTTATGACGTCATTAGGAAAGGTTTACTCTTTTACTTGTTTCAGGCATTTGACTGCGGCCATGCTGGAGCACCGCCTTTAGCCGAAAAAAAAAAAATTGACTCCAGGACTTATTCTTTGTAAGCCTAGTACTTATTCTATCGGTCACTTTTTGCCGAACCGCTGCGTCACGCTGAATATCCCCGAGAACTACGTTAAGGGTACACGTGACTTGCGGAGTGCACAGTCACTTGCACGTTAATTTCACGAGCAGGCTGTTCCGTTGATCGAATCAACTGGAACCCTCGACGGAGTGCCAACAACAAACAACTTAGAGTTTTTCTACAAAATGAAACTTAAATTTATAAAATATACGAGTCCGTGCAATTGTGGGAATTCAAAACGCATGCGCATTGAACATACTTCCTACTTAATGTTGAACAAATTTTCCATTGGGGTGACTCTTTTTGTCCAATTCGACACCATCCGATACTCTTGGCATTGTGGGATCGCGGTCTCGATTCCCAGAATGGGTGTTATCAGAGTTTATTGAGCGAAAACACATAAAGCTCCACGGCGCTTCAGCAAGGGGTGGTGGCGAACTCTGCTGTAGTCTTTCACCACAACTTTCTCTCACTCTTTCGTTTTGAGTACATTTTACGTCATTTCTAATCCACGTGCGTTTGTTTCTGAACAAGATCGTCGCTTTCCGTAAAAAATAATTATTATTATTTATTTTTTTACTTATGTGGGGAATCAGGGGACTTATGTTTTGAAGTCGGCGTATAGCGAAAGAGACAGAGAGAGAGAGAGTAACTGATGTGTGTGCTTGGTGTGTGTGAAGAGACGATAGCAAGGGATGTGTGTTAATGGGGTTTGCCAGACAGAAAGTATGTGAAGGTGTGCTGGTGTGTGACTGAGGAAATAATTGAATTTTTTTTTTAATTATTTACTTTTTGTAGTGAGTGATTGACAGAACAAAAGAGAGAGAGAGAGAGAGGTTATTTATGTATGTATGTGTGAATAGCTTTTCAGTAACACACTCAAAAACATACGTACGTACACCTATTACATACGTTTTGAGAGGCTGTGTGGTAAGTAGCTTGCTTACGAACCACATGGTTCCGGGTTCAGTTCCGCTGCAAATGTCTTCTACTATAGCCTCGGGCCGACCAAATTTTAAAAATACTTAGAGTGGCTGTGAGGTAAGTAGCTTGCTTACCAACCACATGGTTCCGGGTTCGGTTCCACTGCGTGGCATCTTGGGCAAGTGTCTTCTACTATAGCCTCGGGCCGACCAAAGCCTTGTGAGTGGATTTGGTAGACGGAAACTGAAAGAAGCCCGTCGTATATGTGTATATGTTTGTGTCTGTCCCCCCCCCCCAACATCGTTTGATAATCGATGCTGGTGTGTGTTTAATTCCCCGTCATCTAGCGGTTCGGCAAAAGAGACCGATAGAATGCAGTTGATTCGTTAGGTGAAATTTACCGGTTTAGGTTCAAATTTACTCTATGTCCAAATTAAGTCACTACATATGTATAAATAGCTAGAGTCCGTTCTGAAGTAGGTAGAGTTTGTTCTAACCATTTTTTTTCTGTAAAATCCAGGTTGGCATGCACTTCTGTTTTGAAAATGGAAATGTTATTAATTGTGTGTGGTAGCAATTTTTCTTTTCTTTTTAAAATTGGTTTAGAATCTCAAGTGTAATGATTACCATTTCAAAAGCCATTAAAAAAAAAAAAAGAAAAAACTGAAGCGAGACCAAATTTTGTTTCCACAGTTTATTTCCTTGAATAGAAAACAATTTTACTCTTTTACTTGTTTCAGTCATTTGACTGCGGCCATGCTGGAGCACCACCTTTGGTCGAGCAAATCAACCCCAGGACTTATTCTATCAGTCTCTTTTGCCGAACCGCTAGATGACGGGGACATAAACACACCAGCATTGGTTGTCAAGCAATGCTAGGGGGACAAACACAGACACACAAACACACATATATATACAACAGGCTTCTTTCAGTTTCTGTCTACCAAATCCACTCACAAGGCTTTGGTCGGCCCGAGGCTATAGTAGAAGACACTTGCCCAAGATGCCACGCAGTGGAACTGAACCCAGAACCATGTGGTTGGTAAGCAAGCTACTTACCTCACAGCCACTCTAAGTATTTTTTAAATTCCGAAAAATATACAAGTTACAAGACCCAAAGGGGGCTTCCCCAATTCAGACTAACAAGAATTGAATTAGGGGGCCTGTATTTATTTAATACATTTCAACAAAAAATAATTAAAATAAAAACATACCTATGAATATGATCATAAAATTACCCACAAAAATAAAACAAACCAACAAAAAGAAAAAGTTAGCAACAGGAACAAAATTATAGCAGAGAGATTTGGACCTCAAATCTTTCACTTTATTTTCATTTTGTACACACAAGCCCATCGACTATAATAACTTTTATAAATAATTTAAGTATTCATAGTCTAATATACTATTTTATAATATAATGATTCCTTCAGATATTGCCAGGAATTAATGGAATCAGTGTTTTAGTTGGCTTTCCAACAGTTACTGAAATTTGTCAGAAGCTTCCCTGCAGTGGTCTCCTGATATTTTATGAAAATAATCTTAATCCGGACACTTGAAAACATCTGTACAAAGTTTAATTAAAACAAATTATTCTTGAGAAACAAACAAGAAATCAGTCTGGTGTAGGACACTAAAATATACAGACACCTCATGTTCTTCCTTTGGGATCTCTTGTGTTTTGCACTGGGAGGGCCATCATTGAAGTATATATCTGAAAACTTTACAATATTAAATAAATTTATTGTATAACATATTTTATGAGTAAAGTATTGAAGATAACAAACAATAAATATACAGTAATTATGAGCATGTGATATTCAAGGATAATGTGTAGAGTTATCAGAAGTTTTGGTATAGAAGTCCCTACATCATAGACAGGAATATGTTGAGGATGAAGGAGAGGTGAAAATTGCAAAAAAAAAAAAAAAAATTAAAATTTTTGAAATACCTTAGCCATATTTTCCACTGCACAAAACACAGGAATATTAAAAATATATACCAAACAGGAAACTACCCTTTTCCATTCTCTCCTGTATGAATATATTTGTGTCTTGTTAAGTTACAATTTTGAGAGGATAATTTACCACAGATATCACAATAATACGGTTTCTCTCCAGTATGAATATCTTTGTTTTGTTAAGTTACTATTTTGAGGCAATAATTTACCACAGATATCACAATGATATCGTTTCTCTGTGGCAAACCATTCATTTACTGGCTTTTGAAGAAGGTACCATATGAGTGAGCTTGTCAGATGCTTCCTCCATGTTGACAATGGTTTACTTCTGAAATTGCCAAACTATAAACAGAGTACTAATAGTACTTCTCTACTAAATGAAACCAAACTGCATCTCATCAAGGCTAAGTCTCTTTCTAATTAACTGGACCGACTCTTTCAATGACTTTCATAGCCTGGTCCAATAATCTGAAATATCTGCATTTACTTCTAAGACATCTCCTTTACCCTCGAAACATTTTCATTATGATGCTGCTACACATATCACTGGCACATTCTTCCTGGACCTTATTAATTATATGGTGACAAGGCTGTATCTTAATATGCTACATATCTGAAGCATTTTAGATGTAATTCCTGAGAACCAAGGGGCTTTCAGTCTTCATATTCTTAAATGTCACAAACAAGACTCCCTAGACCCTCTCTCATGTTCAGTTCTGGAAGGCTCTCTCAGTCATGTTCCACATTTAGTGGCCTTTCAAACAGAAAGAAATTTTTGAAACACTTTAGTGATATTTTCCATAGCACAAAACACAGGAATATTAAAAATATATACCAAACAAGAAACTACCCTTTTCCTTTCTCTCCAGTATGAATATATTTGTGTCTTGTTAATTTATCATGGTGAAAGAATGATTGACCACAAATGTGGCAATGATATGGTTTCTCTCCTGTATGAGTGTGTTTGTGTCTTGTTAAGTTACTGTTTTGAGAGAATGATTTACCACAAATATCACAGTGATAGGGCATCTCTCCTGTATGAATACGATTGTGTGCAGATAAGGTACTCCTTTGAGAGAATGGTTTATCACAGATGTGGCAATGGTAGTTTCTTTCCAGTATGAATATGTTTGTGTTTAGTTAAGTCATTACATTTAGAGAATGTTTTACCACAGATATTACAACAATATGGCCCCTCTCCAGTATGAACATGTTTGTGGCTAGATAAGTGACGCCTCTTAGAGAAAGATTTACCACAGATATCACAATCATATGGTTTCTCTCCTGTATGAATATGTTTGTGTTCCATTAAGTTACTATTTTGAGAGAATGATTTACCACAGACATCACAATGATATGGTTTCTCTCCAGTATGAATGCGTTTATGTGCAGTTAAGGAACTATTTTGAGAGAATGATTTACCACAGGTATCACAGTGATATGGTTTTTCTCCTGTATGAATACGTTTGTGTGCATTTAATGCACTACTTCCAGAGAATGATTTACCACAAATGTCACAGTTGTATGGTTTCACTCCTGTATGAATACGTTTATGTATAGTTAAGGCAGGGCTATGAGAGAATGATTTACCACAGATATCACAATGACATGGTTTCTCTCCTGTATGAATACGTTTGTGCACATTAACATAACCACTATCAGAGAATGTTTTACCACAGATATTACAACGATATGTTTTCTCTCCTGTATGAATATATTTGTGTCTAGATAAGTGACTACTGTAAGAGAATGATTTACCACAGATATCACAGTGATATGGTTTTTCTCCTGTATGAGTACGTTTGTGCACATTAACATAACCACTATCAGAGAATGATTTACCACAGATATCGCACTGATATGTTTTCTGTCCTGTATGAATATATTTGTGTCTAGATAAGTTACTATTTTGAGAGAATGATTTACCACAGATATCACAGTGATATGGTTTCTCTCCTGTATGAATATGTTTATGCATAATTAGGTTATATTCTTTAAAAGAAGGACTTTCTGCAGATATCAGTCATATGACCCTATCTCTTTTATCATGTGTTGAGAAGAAATCAATTATATAATTTTCTCACTCTTGTATTACTTTCTCTCTCAAATCCCTGTTTATATATTTTTCTTCCTCTTGTTCTTGTACTTTATATCTTACAAACAATTTTACTGCTCTATTTCTGTCCAGTGTTACCCTTCTTCAGCAACACTTCCATAAATTAAATCCAACAGGCACCTCTTCTTGCAACTCCAATGAGTGATGTTCACAAATTTTGCAAATAATATTATTTCAGAGCAAACGTTTCACAGGAATTCTACCAGAGATTCATAGAAAGAATCTAATACATCGTTTTCATATAAAAGTTTCCTTCAGATTTTAAAACATGGTAGATATTGAGGTCTCTTCTGTTACATCAATGTCCTCTGATGTTCTGAAATAATAGAGAAACAACAGTGTAAGAAGCAGAGGCTACTGAAAAAATACAGATTCATTTCTATTGAGATAATCTGTAGAAATAAACATTTATCTTAACAACTAAGCTGGATGACAATAGCTCCATAAAGAAGTCTTCCTCTTCGCCCTTTTAAAGCCTAGCCAGGCTCATGGGCCCAGTTTCTATGGCATATGTGTTCCCCCCCCCCAACTGGACAGGATGCCAGACCGTTGCAGCATTACTCAAGAAACAGTGAGAGAAAGTTTGGGCGAAAGAGAACAACAAGGGTCACCACCACCCCCTGCCAGAGCCTTATGTAGTTTTAGGTGTTTTTGCTCAATAAACACACACAACGCCCGGTCTGGGGATCGAAACCGTGATCCTCTGATCGCGAGTCCGCTGCCCTAACCACTGGGCCATTGCGCCTCCACCCATAAAGAAGTGCTAATCTTTAAAAGTAGATGGAACATGTGGAAGTAGGACAGCCAGAAAGACAGGGTATAAAGTTCTGAAGATGAACAAGATTCCTGGTGACTTGCTCCATTCAAGATCTGCAGTCCATACCATAAGTGTTAAGACATATCCCTCTGGAGGCAAAAAGCACTTGTGGCCATGCAGTGCCAATGTAGTGCCATATAAAAGCACCCTGCACAATATGAGGTGGTTGGCACTGCAAAGAGCATCCTGTAGAAAGCAGAACAAATCAGACGGATGTCTGCTGCAGCCCCCCAGCTTGCTAGCTCTGGTCAAACTATCGAACTCATGCAAGCCTGGACAATGGACATGAAATGCAACTAATTTGGGTCACCAGTGTCACCAGTTATTGGTCAGTTCTGATGACCAAGTTCTTTTCTTTAGCATCAAGTCACATGTCCTAGTGGTTTGCCAGATTAGTTCCAGTTATCAGGAAGTTTCAACTTCCCAATGTGGGAACAAAAAGTCTATGCTTTTTGATCCACTCTGTGCTTATATAAACAGCAGTTTTCAGCCTTTCTTTCTTTGTAAATTCTAGGAAAAGCCCCAACATGCCTGCATTAGATTGGAAGATCGATGTTAGTCAGTTGATTCAGCCATTTCTATTCATGACTTGGCACAGAGGTTCAAGGCATAGCAAACAGCAGGACATTGTCTATCGAATTCTTTGCATCTGTAAGACTAATGCAAATTTCTTCTGAGTGCTGCAACGACTGGATGCTCTTGACACTGAAGGAACGAGTATCCAAAGATGTGATGTGCAGATGTTTGACTTGTGGGCGCCATCACAGTTTAAAAGAAAAATCTTTTATTCGGGTGCCCGTCTATCGATGAGGTAGCTTCTTACTTCAATATATTATTGGACCAAAATGGGCTGTAAACAGTCTGTGGTGATGAAAGTTGGGATTGCATCAGAAGCGATTGTCAATTGGTAAAATTATTTCCAGGACATTTGTGCCATGTGGTGCATAGACTTGAGGGAAAGGATGTTGTCATAGAGATAGACAAGTCAGAATTCATGCACCATAAGTACCATTGGGGTGTTACAGATCACGCCAGTAGATACTTAGAATGGTGATGTGCGAGACCTTAAGATGTGTGTTAGTTCCTAACCCTAACCTTAGGGTTACGGTATTAGATGATTTTTGTTTCACTCCTGTGACCGGACGTTCAGATTTAGTGTTCGGGTTGTGTGAATTTTCCGAGTCCCCTCCCCACCCCACATTTTTTTCCTTCATATACGGTGCACTTCAACTACTACTACACTATCTTTTTTTTTTTCAATTTTTCCACCGGGTCTGGATCTATATAAAAACCCTATTTTTTAACATATCTATCGGAGTTCAGTTGGCGATGATACAACAGAATTAATGCTTTTATTAGTTTCATAAAATGCATTAGAGAGTATTATACTGTTCAATTTAAAACTTCAAAAATGTTTTGCATGAATTTCACAAAGTGCTTTCTATAGTCCAGCAGATTATCTTAAATTTAGCTTTAAAATTAATTTTTAAAAATCTATGTCATTTATATTTCTTACTTTTGCATTTCCCGGTACTACTAAAGCAGCGTGGTCCCGAACGCGCAAGCTAGTCGTGAGTGGTCGATCCTAACCCTACCCCTAACAAAGTATTCATTGTGTTTAGGGTTAGGGTAAGAGTTAGGATCGACCACTCACGTCTACCTAGTGCGAACGCGCGTCTGCGCGTTCGGGAACACGCTGCTTTAGTAGAACCGTAAAAGTGCTGTCATGTTGAGGTCTCCATGTTATGTCACGTATGAGTGAATAGTCGAGTCGTCACGGAAACAAGGGACTTTTTGCTTTGGTTTCGTCGAGTCATAACGAAAAACGCGATTTTTTTTTTTTTTGTAAATATAAATCTGTCTTCATATATCTTATGCACCCTGTATATATGTATACACACACACAAATGGACCGTCTTTCATTTTTCAACTCCCTTATCAGAGGTCATGAAAATATAAACAAAAACTTTACGGAAATTACCGAACGAAGATGACGAATCCGAGACCAAAAAGCATCGGTTTCTGAACATTTCGGTGGCTGGAGTGTATTTGAGAATATTTCCCCAACTTAAAGACGAAGGAATTAACCTGGCAAGGTACCTTCCGTAGCTAGAAGTAGCAGCCAAATCTAATACAATTCATTGAATCCTTCTTCCATTGCTAAAAATAGCAACCCAGTCCTGAGCAAATCATGGACATTTCTCATCCATAGCTAGAAATAGCAGCCAAATCACGGACATCCCTCATTCATAAAACATAAAAGAGAAACAAAGAATTGGCGCGCCAAAAACCGAACGTCTACAGAATTAAAAACATTAAATGATTTCATAGTAGAATACTTACGGAAATGTTTCGTAAAGGATAGTGTTGTTATATATGTGTGTATCTGGTAGTTGAGAAAGACATTATAAGAATTATAAATGTATTTATAAGAAGATTAAGCGTAATTAACGCAGAGGCAATTTAACCGGATATCAACCTGAAGTGGGAAGTTCGCTCAGTGCGCATGCGTGGTTCCTTTCTTTAAATGTTTGTGGTCGCTTAGGGAAATCATCTTCCTTTACGTATCTCTATACTGCTGTTGATGTCTGTGTGTCCTTGCAGAGGGACAACATGGTAACGACGTTATTAGGAGAGATCGGGAAGGTGAAAAGGGGGAGGGGTAAAGTGTAGTAGCGGGAAGAAACGGCACGTCAAGCTAAGAGAAGTTAGTATGAGTTAAGGCACTTGTGAACCTGATAGGAGGAATGAAGGGCGGAAATAGACAATTGGGAAATTAGCAATTAGCGATGGCGAAAGGGAAAAGTGACAAAATTGGAAAATGATGGAAGAACTGAAAACAATTATTGAAAAACTGATGAGAAGTTGAAGCAGTGTAAAAGGGTGAGGGTTTGGTAGATTGATGAACTGCAAGGAGATTCTTAAAAATTCCTGCAAGTTTTTTTTCCTACTTTTTATCTTTTCAGAATTTTTTTCACTTTTTTTTCGAAAGCTGAAAAAATATTTGAAGGATTCCCTTGCAAGAGTGATACATAAATTTTCAAGGTTTAACGGTTTGATGATTGATTGAATGATAAATAGATAGATAGGCAGGTAGGTAGGTAAACAGATAGATGGGCAGGTAGACAGATGGATGGATGGAGTGATAGACAGGTACGGAGAAAGACAATTTAGTTTCATAGAATATAGATTTTTATTTAGCAACAGTTGTAAGCTATACATAGCAGAATAGATGGATCATTCCACTCGGCACTTGGGAGGGGTGTGTCGTTATTAATAATATCCCACAACAGTTGCAGAGTCCATTCTTTTCCAACGAATAACTTTGCGTTCCCAAATTTCTGCCTATGCTGCTTGATGGTGAGGATGCAACCAATCTGGATTGTGTAACCAGATTCATAGGTGATGAAGTGGCTGGTAGGTTTCCCCAAGTTCTGAAATTAGTATTGACAAAAACAGGGTGGGTTTGAGAAGGATCAGAGGATCTTCCAAAATGTATTTTCTCAATTTTATGAAAATAACTCTAATTTGGATCCTTCAAAACGTATCTCCGCAACAATTAATTTAAAGAAACTAGTCTTGGGGAAACTAACAAGGAATCAGTCTATTATGGGGCACTAAACTATACATAAGCCTCGTGTTCTTCCTTTCCGTACTTGGGGTCATTGTTTATATACATATTTGATAATTTTACAATATTCCTGTGTATGAAAAAGTCAGAACTCCTGTTGTTGTATAACACATTTAATAAGTGAAGCATTTCAAACATAAGGAACAACAAATATACTGTAATTACATGATGCAATATTCAAGAAAGAGCAATGTGTAGGGTTGCAAGTAGGAGGAAGGTTTTTGCTATAGGGATCCTTACATCACAGAAAGGTGAAAATTGCAAAAAACAAAACAAAAAAAAAATCTAACATTTTTGGATATACTATAATTTCAGTTGCCTCGATCAGAGGAATATTGAAAATATACAGCAGACAAGAAACCACCTTTTGCCTTTCTTCCCTCTAAGAATATATCTCTTGTTAAGTCACAATTTTGAGAGAATGATTTATCAAAGATATCACAATGATATGACTTTTTTTCATTGGGTCAAGTGGAAAAAGAACAATCATTGATGCACGAAATTACATCTGCGTTTATTCACGATCTCTGATATGATGTAAATAAATCATTACTAAACCCATATTGTCGCCTGTCTTCTTGATGGACAGCCATCACCCTTCTAGAGTCTGTATAAATGCTGTCATTATTTGGATTAAAAAACAAAACAATTGAATGAATCGTTGACAATTTAATGGGCATACAAGTTGCAGAGACTCACATATAAATACACAAATGGAATATCAATCAGATTTTATGAAATAATTGTATAATATTGTCCCCACTTCAGGTTACTATTGTAAGTTACACTTTAACAAAAATTTACTGTGTATAGAGATTTAGTGGGTCTGTTCAGTTTGGCCAACAAATTTTTTAATTAATTTTTTTAACCATATAGTTTGAAACTTCGTATACTGGTAGAATATCTCACACAGACCATGGTTTGCTTCAAACATTTCCTGCAAATTTTCGTATTGTAAAGCTGTCGTCTTTGGGAAATCTCAGCCAATACACGAAACTCTCAGGTTTTGACTTACTCTCTAACTTCTAAAAGTCTCATCAAACTCAGAGCTTTTGACTGACTCTCCAACTTCTGCCAATAATATATATATATATATATATATATATATATATATATATATATACTCTTTTACTTGTTTCAGTCATTTGACCGTGGCCATGCTCGAGCACCGCCTTCAGTGAAGAAAATCGACCGTAGGACTTATTCCTTGTAAGCCTAGTACTTATTCTATCGGTTTCTTTTTGCCGAATCGCTAGGTTACGTGGATGTAAACACACAACCATTGATTGTCAAGCAATGGTGGGGGGACAAGCACAGACACAAACACACATACATATATATGTAAATACATATATACGACAGGCTTCTTTCAGTTTCCGTCTACCAAATCCACTCACAAGGATATAGTAGAAGACCCCTGCACAAGATGCCACGCAGTAGGACTGAACCCGGAACCATGTGGTTGGTAAGCAAGCTACTTACCACACAGCCACTCCTACACCTATATATATATATATATATACATATATATGCGTAAAAAAATCTCATCACGCAATTGAACCAATAAAAAAGCTTCTACCTGGTTGCTTAACATGCTAAAAATAGCAGCCAACACATCCCCCTACCTAAATCGCATGCTCATTCTACGTAATGTCCTAGATTACCCCGAAATCTTTGATGATAGGTTTGCTGAATCAGGGTTGATTTGCATTTTGTCTATTTAATGAAAATAATCCTAACCTGGACCCTTGAAAATTTATCTCTGTAAAGTTTAATTCAAAGAAACTATTCTTCATAAACAAACAAGGAAAAAGTCTCCTCTGTTCTGCAATTGGCGGTCATTGTATGCAATATTGCAGTGTATGAAAAAATCAAGACTTTTCTTATTGTATAACATATTTAATATGTGAAGCGTTTAAAAGATAATACATATATATATGCAGAAATTTATGGATGTGATATTCACTACAGAATAATGTGTGGGGTTGTCAAGCAGAAGAGATTAAATATAGGGGTTCTTACACCATCGAAAGGAATCTGCACTCGTAGTTGTGGAGCAAAGAGAGGTAAAAATTGCATAAACAAAACAAGAAAAATATAAACGTTTTAAAATACTTTCGTCATATCTTCCATTGCACGAAGCGCAGGAATATTAAAAATTCATACCAAACAAGAAACTATGTTTTTCATTTCTCTCCTTCATGAATATATTTGTGGTTTCATGAGTTACAATTTTGAGACAATGATTTACCACAGATATGACAATGATATGGTTACTCTCAAGTATGAATATATCCGTGTCTAGTTACGTGACTACTGTGAGAGAATGATTTACCACAGATATCACAGTGATATGGTTTCTCTCCTGTATGAGTACGTTTGTGTCTAGATAAGTTACTACTGTGAGGGAATGATTTACCACAGATATCACAATGATATGGTTTTCTTCCCAGTATGAATACGTTTATGCTCAGTTAAGTGAACACTTTGAGAGAATGATTCACCACAGATATCACAGTGATATGGTTTCTCTCCCGTATGAATATGTTTATGTGTAGTTAAAATACTATTCTTAGAGAATGATTTACCACAGACATCACAATGATATGGTTTCTCTCCTGTATGAGTACATCTGTGTGTAGTTAAGAAACAACTCTGAGAGAATGATTTACCACAGATATCACAATGATATGGTTTCTCTCCTGTATGAGTACGTTTGTGTATAGTTAAGTGAATATTTCGAGAGAATGATTTACCACAGACATCACAGTGATATGGTTTCTCTCCTGTATGAATACGTTTATGTGTAGTTAAGAAACAACTATGAGAGAATGATTTACCACAGATATCACAATGATATGGTTTCTCTCCTGTATGAGTACGTTTGTGTCCAGTTAACTGAATATTTTGAGAGTATGATTTACCACAGACATCACAGTGATATGGTTTCTCTCCTGTATGAATACGTTTATGTGTAGTTAAGAAACAACTATGAGAGAATGATTTACCACAGATATCACAATGATATGGTTTCTCTCCTGTATGAGTACGTTTGTGTCCAGTTAACTGAATATTTTGAGAGTATGATTTACCACAGACATCACAGTGATATGGTTTCTCTCCTGTATGAATACGTTTATGTGTAGTTAAGAAACAACTCTGAGAGAATGATTTACCACAGATATCACAATGATATGGTTTCTCTCCTGTATGAGTACGTTTGTGTCCAGTTAACTGAATATTTTGAGAGTATGATTTACCACAGACATCACAGTGATATGGTTTCTCTCCTGTATGAATACGTTTATGTGTAGTTAAGAAACAACTATGAGAGAATGATTTACCACAGATATCACAATGATATGGTTTCTCTCCTGTATGAGTACGTTTGTGTCTAGTTAACTGAATATTTTGAGAAAATGATTTACCACAGACATCACAGTGATATGGTTTCTCTCCTGTATGAATACGTTTATGTGTAGTTAAGAAACAACTATGAGAGAATGATTTACCACAGATATCACAATGATATGGTTTCTCTCCTGTATGAGTACGTTTGTGACTAGTTAACTGAATATTTCGAGAGAATGATTTACCACAGACATCACAGTGATATGGTTTCTCTCCTGTATGAGTACGTTTGTGTCCAGTTAACTGAATATTTCGAGAGAATGATTTACCACAGACATCACATTGATATGGTTTCTCTCCTGTATGAGTACGTTTGTGTATAGTTAAGTGAATATTTAGAGAGAATGATTTACCACAGACATCACAGTGATATGGTTTCTCTCCTGTATGAATATGCTTGTGTCTAGATAAGCTACTACTCTGAGAGAATGATTTACCACAGATATCACATTGATATGGTTTCTCTCCTGTATGAATACGTTTATGTGTAGTTAAGACAGAACTATGAGAGAATGATTTATTACAGATATCACAGTGATATGGTTCCTCTCCTGTATGAGTACGTTTGTGTCCAGTTAACTGACTATTTTGAGAGTATGATTTACCACAGACATCACAGTGATATGGTTTCTCTCCTGTATGAATACGTTTATGTGTAGTTAAGAAACAACTATGAGAGAATGATTTACCACAGACATCACAGTGATATGGTTTCGCTCCTGTATGAGTACGTTTGTGTCTAGATAAGCAACTACTGTGAGAGAATGATTTACCACAGATATCACAGTGATATGGTTTCTCTCCTGTATGAGTATGTTTGTGTCCAGTTAACTGAATATTTTGAGAGAATGATTTACCACAGATATCACATTGATATGGACTTTCTCCTGTATGAATATGTTTGTGTCTAGATAAGCTACTACTTTGAGAGAATGATTTACCACAGATATCACAGTGATATGGTTTCTCTCCTGTATGAATATGTTTATGTATTGTTAATATACATCTATGAGAGAATGATTTACCACAGATATCACAATGATATGGTTTCTCTCCTGTATGAATACGTTTGTGCATAATTAGGTTATATTCTTTAAAAGGACTTTCTGCAGATATCAGTCATATGACCCTATCTCTTTTATCATGTGTTGAGAAGAAATCAATTATATAATTTTCTCACTCTCTTCTATTACTTTCTCTCTCAAATCCCAGTTTATATATTTTTCTTCTTCTTCTTGTACTTTATATCTTACAAACACTTTTACTGCTCTATTTCTGTCCAGTGTTACCTTTCTTCAGCAACACTTCCATAAATTAAATCCAACAGGCACCTCTTCTTGCGACTCCAGTAAGTGATGTTCATAAATTTTGCGAATAATATTATTTCAGAGCGAACGTTTCACAGGAATTCTACCAGAGATTCATAGAAACAATCTAATACATCGTTTTCATATAAAAGTTTCCTTCAGCTTTTAAAACATGTCAGATATTGATGGGGTCTCTTCTGTTACATCAATGTCATCTGATGTTCTGAAATTATATAGAAACAACAGTGTAAGAAGCAGAGGCTACTGAAAAAATACAGATTCATTTCTATTGAGATAATCTGTAGAAATAAACATTTATCTTAACAACTGAGCTGGATGCCGACAGTTCCATAAAGAATGGCCAATCTTTAAATGTAGATTGAAGATGTGGAAGTGGAACATCCAGGAAGACAGGGTATAAAGTTCTGAAGAACCTTTCAGGTGAGATGACAAAGGGACAAAATTCCTGGCGACTTGCTCTACTCAAGATCTGCACTCCATACCAAAAGTGTTAAGACATCCCTCTGGAGGCAAAAAGCACTTGTGGCCATTCCCCGTAGAAGCAGCCTTGTAAAAGTGCTGTCATGTTAATGGGTCCATGTTATGTCACGTATAAGTGAATAGTCGAGTCGTCACGGAAACAAGCGACTTCT
Source organism: Octopus bimaculoides (assembly GCF_046866305.1). Lineage (NCBI taxonomy): Eukaryota > Metazoa > Mollusca > Cephalopoda > Octopoda > Octopodidae > Octopus > Octopus bimaculoides. Next base: position 17,014,977 of record NC_142955.1, on the reverse strand, counting down.
TGATTTGGTTTCGTCGAGTCATAACGAAAAACGCCGTTTTTTAAAATAAATATAAATCTGTCTTCATATATCTTCTGCACCCTGTATATTTGTATACACACACAAAAATGGACCGTCTTTCATTTTTCAACTCCCTTATCAGAGGTCATGAAAATATAAACAAAAACTTTACGGAAATTACCGAACGAAGATGACGAATCCGAGACCAAAAAGCATCGGTTTCTGAACATTTCGGTGGCTGGAGTGTATTTGAGGATATTTCCCCAACTTAAAGACGAAGGAATTAACCTGGCAAGGTACCTTCCGTAGCTAGAAATAGCAGCCAAATCTCACACAATTCATTGAATCCTTCTTCCATTGCTAAAAATAGCAACCCAGTCCTGAGCAAATCATGGACATTTCTCATCCATAGCTAGAAATAGCAGCCAAATCACGGACATGCATCATTCATAAAACATAAAAGAGAAACAAAGAATTGGCGCGCCAAAAACCGAACGTCTACAGAATTAAAAACATTAAAAGATTTCATAGTAGAATACTTACGGAAATGTTTCGTAAAGGATAGTGTTGTTATATATGTGTGTATCTGGTAGTTGAGAAAGACATTATAAGAATTATAAATGTATTTATAAGAAGATTAAGCGTAATTAACGCAGAGGCAATTTAACCGGATATCAACCTGAAGTGGGAAGTTCGCTCAGTGCGCATGCGTGGTTCCTTTCTTTAAATGTTTGTGGTCGCTTAGGGAAATCATCTTCCTTTACGTATCTCTATACTGCTGTTGATGTCTGTGTGTCCTTGCAGAGGGACAACATGGTAACGACGTTATTAGGAGAGATCGGGAAGGTGAAAAGGGGGAGGGGTAAAGTGTAGTAGCGGGAAGAAACGGCACGTCAAGCTAAGAGAAGTTAGTATGAGTTAAGGCACTTGTGAACCTGATAGGAGGAATGAAGGGCGGAAATAGACAATTGGGAAATTAGCAATTAGCGATGGCGAAAGGGAAAAGTGACAAAATTGGAAAATGATGGAAGAACTGAAAACAATTATTGAAAAACTGATGAGAAGTTGAAGCAGTGTAAAAGGGTGAGGGTTTGGTAGATTGATGAACTGCAAGGAGATTCTTAAAAATTCCTGCAAGTTTTTTTTCCTACTTTTTATCTTTTCAGAATTTTTTTCACTTTTTTTTCGAAAGCTGAAAAAATATTTGAAGGATTCCCTTGCAAGAGTGATACATAAATTTTCAAGGTTTAACGGTTTGATGATTGATTGAATGATAAATAGATAGATAGGCAGGTAGGTAGGTAAACAGATAGATGGGCAGGTAGACAGATGGATGGATGGAGTGATAGACAGGTACGGAGAAAGACAATTTAGTTTCATAGAATATAGATTTTTATTTAGCAACAGTTGTAAGCTATACATAGCAGAATAGATGGATCATTCCACTCGGCACTTGGGAGGGGTGTGTCGTTATTGATAATATCCCACAACAGTTGCAGAGTCCATTCTTTTCCAACGAATAACTTTGCGTTCCCAAATTTCTGCCTATGCTGCTTGATGGTGAGGATGCAACCAATCTGGATTGTGTAACCAGATTCATAGGTGATGAAGTGGCTGGTAGGTTTCCCCAAGTTCTGAAATTAGTATTGACAAAAACAGGGTGGGTTTGAGAAGGATCAGAGGATCTTCCAAAATGTATTTTCTCAATTTTATGAAAATAACTCTAATTTGGATCCTTCAAAACGTATCTCCGCAACAATTAATTTAAAGAAACTAGTCTTGGGGAAACTAACAAGGAATCAGTCTATTATGGGGCACTAAACTATACATAAGCCTCGTGTTCTTCCTTTCCATACTTGGGGTCATTGTTTATATACATATTTGATAATTTTACAATATTCCTGTGTATGAAAAAGTCAGAACTCCTGTTGTTGTATAACACATTTAATAAGTGAAGCATTTCAAACATAAGGAACAACAAATATACTGTAATTACATGATGCAATATTCAAGAAAGAGCAATGTGTAGGGTTGCAAGTAGGAGGAAGGTTTTTGCTATAGGGATCCTTACATCACAGAAAGGTGAAAACATGCAAAAAACAAAAAAATCTAACATTTTTGGATATACTATAATTTCAGTTGCCTCGATCAGAGGAATATTGAAAATATACAGCAGACAAGAAACCACCTTTTGCCTTTCTTCCCTCTAAGAATATATCTCTTGTTAAGTCACAATTTTGAGAGAATGACTTATCAAAGATATCACAATGATATGACATTTTTTCTTTGGGTCAAGTGGAAAAAGAACAATCATTGATGCATGAAATTACATCTGCGTTTATTCACGATCTCTGATATGATGTAAATAAATCATTACTAAACCCATATTGTCGCCTGTCTTCTTGATGGACAGCCATCACCCTTCTAGAGTCTGTATAAATGCTGTCATTATTTGGATTAAAAAACAAAACAATTGAATGAATCATTGACAATTTAATGGGCATACAAGTTGCAGAGACTCACATATAAATACACAAATGGAATATCAATCAGATTTTATGAAATATTCGTATAATATTGTCCCCACTTCAGGTTACTATTGTAAGTTACACTTTAACAACAATTTACTGTGTATAGAGATTTAGTGGGTCTGTTCAGTTTGGCCAACAAATTTTTTAATTAATTTTTTTAACCATATAGTTTGAAACTTCGTATACTGGTAGAATATCTCACACAGACCATGGTTTGCTTCAAACATTTCCTGCAAATTTTCTTATTGTAAAGCTGTCGTCTTTGGGAAATCTTAGCCAATACACGAAACTCTCAGGTTTTGACTTACTCTCTAACTTCTAAAATTCTCATCAAACTCAGAGCTTTTGACTGACTCTCCAACTTCTGCCGATAATATATATATATACTCTTTTACTTGTTTCAGTCATTTGACCATAGCCATGCTGGAGCACCGCCTTCAGTGAAGAAAATCGACCGTAGGACTTATTCCTTGTAAGCCTAGTACTTATTCTATCGGTTTCTTTTTGCCGAATCGCTAAGTTACGGGGACGTAAACACACCACAATCGATTGCCAAGCAATGGTGGGGGGACAAGCACAGACACAAACACACATACATATATATGTAAATACATATATACGACAGGCTTCTTTCAGTTTCCGTCTACCAAATCCACTCACAAGGATTTGGTCAGCCCAAGGCTATAGTAGAAGACCCCTGCACAAGATGCCACGCAGTAGGACTGAACCCGGAACCATGTGGTTGGTAAGCAAGCTACTTACCACACAGCCACTCCTACACCTATATATATATATATATATACATATATATGCGTAAAAAAATCTCATCACGCAATTGAACCAATAAAAAAGCTTCTACCTGGTTGCTTAACATGCTAAAAATAGCAGCCAACACATCCCCCTACCTAAATCGCATGCTCATTCTACGTAATGTCCTAGATTACCCCGAAATCTTTGATGATAGGTTTGCTGAATCAGGGTTGATTTGCATTTTGTCTATTTAATGAAAATAATCCTAACCTGGACCCTTGAAAATTTATCTCTGTAAAGTTTAATTCAAAGAAACTATTCTTCATAAACAAACAAGGAAAAAGTCTCCTCTGTTCTGCAATTGGCGGTCATTGTATGCAATATTGCAGTGTATGAAAAAATCAAGACTTTTCTTATTGTATAACATATTTAATATGTGAAGCGTTTAAAAGATAATACATATATATATGCAGAAATTTATGGATGTGATATTCACTACAGAATAATGTGTGGGGTTGTCAAGCAGAAGAGATTAAATATAGGGGTTCTTACACCATCGAAAGGAATCTGCACTCGTAGTTGTGGAGCAAAGAGAGGTAAAAATTGCATAAACAAAACAAGAAAAATATAAACGTTTTAAAATACTTTCGTCATATCTTCCATTGCACGAAGCGCAGGAATATTAAAAATTCATACCAAACAAGAAACTATGTTTTTCATTTCTCTCCTTCATGAATATATTTGTGGTTTCATGAGTTACAATTTTGAGACAATGATTTACCACAGATATGACAATGATATGGTTACTCTCAAGTATGAATATATCCGTGTCTAGTTACGTGACTACTGTGAGAGAATGATTTACCACAGATATCACAGTGATATGGTTTCTCTCCTGTATGAGTACGTTTGTGTCTAGATAAGTTACTACTGTGAGGGAATGATTTACCACAGATATCACAATGATATGGTTTTCTTCCCAGTATGAATACGTTTATGCTCAGTTAAGTGAACACTTTGAGAGAATGATTCACCACAGATATCACAGTGATATGGTTTCTCTCCCGTATGAATATGTTTATGTGTAGTTAAAATACTATTCTTAGAGAATGATTTACCACAGACATCACAATGATATGGTTTCTCTCCTGTATGAGTACGTCTGTGTTTAGTTAAATTAGGGCTGTGAGAGAATGATTTACCACAGATATCACAATGATATGGTTTCTCTCCTGTATGAGTACGTTTGTGTCCAGTTAACTGAATATTTCGAGAGAATGATTTACCACAGACATCACATTGATATGGTTTCTCTCCTGTATGAGTACGTTTGTGTATAGTTAAGTGAATATTTAGAGAGAATGATTTACCACAGACATCACAGTGATATGGTTTCTCTCCTGTATGAATATGCTTGTGTCTAGATAAGCTACTACTCTGAGAGAATGATTTACCACAGATATCACATTGATATGGTTTCTCTCCAGTATGAATACGTTTATGTGTAGTTAAGACAGAACTATGAGAGAATGATTTATTACAGATATCACAGTGATATGGTTCCTCTCCTGTATGAGTACGTTTGTGTCCAGTTAACTGACTATTTTGAGAGTATGATTTACCACAGACATCACAGTGATATGGTTTCTCTCCTGTATGAATACGTTTATGTGTAGTTAAGAAACAACTATGAGAGAATGATTTACCACAGATATCACAATGATATGGTTTCGCTCCTGTATGAGTACGTTTGTGTCTAGATAAGCAACTACTGTGAGAGAATGATTTACCACAGATATCACAGTGATATGGTTTCTCTCCTGTATGAGTATGTTTGTGTCCAGTTAACTGAATATTTTGAGAGAATGATTTACCACAGATATCACATTGATATGGACTTTCTCCTGTATGAATATGTTTGTGTCTAGATAAGCTACTACTTTGAGAGAATGATTTACCACAGATATCACAGTGATATGGTTTCTCTCCTGTATGAATATGTTTATGTATTGTTAATATACATCTATGAGAGAATGATTTACCACAGATATCACAATGATATGGTTTCTCTCCTGTATGAATACGTTTGTGCATAATTAGGTTATATTCTTTAAAAGGACTTTCTGCAGATATCAGTCATATGACCCTATCTCTTTTATCATGTGTTGAGAAGAAATCAATTATATAATTTTCTCACTCTCTTCTATTACTTTCTCTCTCAAATCCCAGTTTATATATTTTTCTTCTTCTTCTTGTACTTTATATCTTACAAACACTTTTACTGCTCTATTTCTGTCCAGTGTTACCTTTCTTCAGCAACACTTCCATAAATTAAATCCAACAGGCACCTCTTCTTGCGACTCCAGTAAGTGATGTTCATAAATTTTGCGAATAATATTATTTCAGAGCAAACGTTTCACAGGAATTCTACCAGAGATTCATAGAAACAATCTAATACATCGTTTTCATATAAAAGTTTCCTTCAGCTTTTAAAACATGTCAGATATTGAGGGGGTCTCTTCTGTTACATCAATGTCATCTGATGTTCTGAAATTATATAGAAACAACAGTGTAAGAAGCAGAGGCTACTGAAAAAATACAGATTCATTTCTATTGAGATAATCTGTAGAAATAAACATTTATCTTAACAACTGAGCTGGATGCCGACAGTTCCATAAAGAATGGCCAATCTTTAAATGTAGATTGAAGATGTGGAAGTGGAACATCCAGGAAGACAGGGTATAAAGTTCTGAAGAACCTTTCAGGTGAGATGACAAAGGGACAAAATTCCTGGCGACTTGCTCTACTCAAGATCTGCACTCCATACCAAAAGTGTTAAGACATCCCTCTGGAGGCAAAAAGCACTTGTGGCCATTCCCCGTAGAAGCAGCCTTGTAAAAGTGCTGTCATGTTAATGGGTCCATGTTATGTCACGTATAAGTGAATAGTCGAGTCGTCACGGAAACAAGCGACTTCTTGATTTGGTTTCGTCGAGTCATAACGAAAAACGCCGTTTTTTAAAATAAATATAAATCTGTCTTCATATATCTTCTGCACCCTGTATATTTGTATACACACACAAAAATGGACCGTCTTTCATTTTTCAACTCCCTTATCAGAGGTCATGAAAATATAAACAAAAACTTTACGGAAATTACCGAACGAAGATGACGAATCCGAGACCAAAAAGCATCGGTTTCTGAACATTTCGGTGGCTGGAGTGTATTTGAGAATATTTCCCCAACTTAAAGACGAAGGAATTAACCTGGCAAGGTACCTTCCGTAGCTAGAAATAGCAGCCAAATCTCACACAATTCATTGAATCCTTCTTCCATTGCTAAAAATAGCAACCCAGTCCTGAGCAAATCATGGACATTTCTCATCCATAGCTAGAAATAGCAGCCAAATCACGGACATCCCTCATTCATAAAACATAAAAGAGAAACAAAGAATTGGCGCGCCAAAAACCGAACGTCTACAGAATTAAAAACATTAAAAGATTTCATAGTAGAATACTTACGGAAATGTTTCGTAAAGGATAGTGTTGTTATATATGTGTGTATCTGGTAGTTGAGAAAGACATTATAAGAATTATAAATGTATTTATAAGAAGATTAAGCGTAATTAACGCAGAGGCAATTTAACCGGATATCAACCTGAAGTGGGAAGTTCGCTCAGTGCGCATGCGTGGTTCCTTTCTTTTAATGTTTGCGGTCGCTTAGGGAAATCATCTTCCTTTACGTATCTCTATAGTGCTGTTGATGTCTGTGTGTCCTTGCAGAGGGACAACATGGTAACGACGTTATTAGGAGAGATCGGGAAGGTGAAAAGGGGGAGGGGTAAAGTGTAGTAGCGGGAAGAAACGGCACGTCAAGCTAAGAGAAGTTAGTATGAGTTAAGGCACTTGTGAACCTGATAGGAGGAATGAAGGGCGGAAATAGACAATTGGGAAATTAGCAATTAGCGATGGCGAAAGGGAAAAGTGACAAAATTGGAAAATGATGGAAGAACTGAAAACAATTATTGAAAAACTGATGAGAAGTTGAAGCATTGTGAAAGGGTGAGGGTTTGGTAGATTGATGAACTGCAAGGAGATTCTTAAAAATTCCTGCAAGTTTTTTTTCCTACTTTTTATCTTTTCAGAATTTTTTTCACTTTTTTTTCGAAAGCTGAAAAAATATTTGAAGGATTCCCTTGCAAGAGTGATACATAAATTTTCAAGGTTTAACGGTTTGATGATTGATTGAATGATAAATAGATAGATAGGCAGGTAGGTAGGTAAACAGATAGATGGGCAGGTAGACAGATGGATGGATGGAGTGATAGACAGGTATGGAGAAAGACAATTTAGTTTCATAGAATATAGATTTTTATTTAGCAACAGTTGTAAGCTATACATAGCAGAATAGATGGATCATTCCACTCGGCACTTGGGTGGGGTGTATCGTTATTAATAATATCCCACAACAGTTGTAGAGTCCATTCTTTTCCAACGAATAACTTTGCGTTCCCAAATTTCTGCCTATGCTGCTTGATGGTGAGGATGCAACCAATCTGGATTGTGTAACCAGATTCATAGGTTATGAAGTGGCTGGTAGGTTTCCCCAAGTTCTGAAATTAGTATTGACAAAAACAGGGTGGGTTTGAGAAGGATCAGAGGATCTTCCAAAATGTATTTTCTCAATTTTATGAAAATAATTCTAATTTGGATCCTTGAAAACGTATCTCCGCAACGATTAATTTAAAGAAACTAGTCTTGGGGAAACGAACAAGGAATCAGTCTATTATGGGGCACTAAACTATACATAAGCCTCGTGTTCTTCCTTTCCGTACTTGGGGTCATTGCTTATATACATATTTGATAACTTTACAATATTCCTGTGTATGAAAAAGTCAGAACTCCTGTTGTTGTATAACACATTTAATAAGTGAAGCATTTCAAACATAAGGAACAACAAATATACTGTAATTACATGATGCAATATTCAAGAAAGAGCAATGTGTAGGGTTGCAAGTAGGAGGAAGGTTTTTGCTATAGGGATCCTTACATCACAGAAAGGTGAAAATTGCAAAAAACAAAACAAAAAAAAAATCTAACATTTTTGGATATACTATAATTTCAGTTGCCTCGATCAGAGGAATATTGAAAATATACAGCAGACAAGAAACCACCTTTTGCCTTTCTTCCCTCTAAGAATATATCTCTTGTTAAGTCACAATTTTGAGAGAATGACTTATCAAAGATATCACAATGATATGACATTTTTTCTTTGGGTCAAGTGGAAAAAGAACAATCATTGATGCATGAAATTACATCTGCGTTTATTCACGATCTCTGATATGATGTAAATAAATCATTACTAAACCCATATTGTCGCCTGTCTTCTTGATGGACAGCCATCACCCTTCTAGAGTCTGTATAAATGCTGTCATTATTTGGATTAAAAAACAAAACAATTGAATGAATCATTGACAATTTAATGGGCATACAAGTTGCAGAGACTCACATATAAATACACAAATGGAATATCAATCAGATTTTATGAAATATTCGTATAATATTGTCCCCACTTCAGGTTACTATTGTAAGTTACACTTTAACAACAATTTACTGTGTATAGAGATTTATTGGGTCTGTTCAGTTTGGCCAACAAATTTTTTAATTAATTTTTTTAACCATATAGTTTGAAACTTCGTATACTGGTAGAATATCTCACACAGACCATGGTTTGCTTCAAACATTTTCGGCAAAATTTCGTATTGTAAAGTTGTCGTCTTTGGGAAATCTTAGCCAATACACGAAACTCTCAGGTTCTCCAACTTCTGCCAATAATATATATATATATATATATATATATATATATATATACTCTTTTACTTGTTTCAGTCATTTGACCATAGCCATGCTGGAGCACCGCCTTCAGTGAAGAAAATCGACCGTAGGACTTATTCCTTGTAAGCCTAGTACTTATTCTATCGGTTTCTTTTTGCCGAATCGCTAAGTTACGGGGACGTAAACACACCACAATCGATTGCCAAGCAATGGTGGGGGGACAAGCACAGACACAAACACACATACATATATATGTAAATACATATATACGACAGGCTTCTTTCAGTTTCCGTCTACCAAATCCACTCACAAGGATTTGGTCAGCCCAAGGCTATAGTAGAAGACCCCTGCACAAGATGCCACGCAGTAGGACTGAACCCGGAACCATGTGGTTGGTAAGCAAGCTACTTACCACACAGCCACTCCTACACCTATATATATATATATATATACATATATATGCGTAAAAAAATCTCATCACGCAATTGAACCAATAAAAAAGCTTCTACCTGGTTGCTTAACATGCTAAAAATAGCAGCCAACACATCCCCCTACCTAAATCGCATGCTCATTCTACGTAATGTCCTAGATTACCCCGAAATCTTTGATGATAGGTTTGCTGAATCAGGGTTGATTTGCATTTTGTCTATTTAATGAAAATAATCCTAACCTGGACCCTTGAAAATTTATCTCTGTAAAGTTTAATTCAAAGAAACTATTCTTCATAAACAAACAAGGAAAAAGTCTCCTCTGTTCTGCAATTGGCGGTCATTGTATGCAATATTGCAGTGTATGAAAAAATCAAGACTTTTCTTATTGTATAACATATTTAATATGTGAAGCGTTTAAAAGATAATACATATATATATGCAGAAATTTATGGATGTGATATTCACTACAGAATAATGTGTGGGGTTGTCAAGCAGAAGAGATTAAATATAGGGGTTCTTACACCATCGAAAGGAATCTGCACTCGTAGTTGTGGAGCAAAGAGAGGTAAAAATTGCATAAACAAAACAAGAAAAATATAAACGTTTTAAAATACTTTCGTCATATCTTCCATTGCACGAAGCGCAGGAATATTAAAAATTCATACCAAACAAGAAACTATGTTTTTCATTTCTCTCCTTCATGAATATATTTGTGGTTTCATGAGTTACAATTTTGAGACAATGATTTACCACAGATATGACAATGATATGGTTACTCTCAAGTATGAATATATCCGTGTCTAGTTACGTGACTACTGTGAGAGAATGATTTACCACAGATATCACAGTGATATGGTTTCTCTCCTGTATGAGTACGTTTGTGTCTAGATAAGTTACTACTGTGAGGGAATGATTTACCACAGATATCACAATGATATGGTTTTCTTCCCAGTATGAATACGTTTATGCTCAGTTAAGTGAACACTTTGAGAGAATGATTCACCACAGATATCACAGTGATATGGTTTCTCTCCCGTATGAATATGTTTATGTGTAGTTAAAATACTATTCTTAGAGAATGATTTACCACAGACATCACAATGATATGGTTTCTCTCCTGTATGAGTACGTCTGTGTTTAGTTAAATTAGGGCTGTGAGAGAATGATTTACCACAGATATCACAATGATATGGTTTCTCTCCTGTATGAGTACGTTTGTGTATAGTTAAGTGAATATTTCGAGAGAATGATTTACCACAGACATCACAGTGATATGGTTTCTCTCCTGTATGAATACGTTTGTGTATAGTTAAGTGAATATTTTGAGAGAATGATTTACCACAGACATCACATTGATATGGTTTCTCTCCTGTATGAGTACGTTTGTGTATAGTTAAGTGAATATTTTGAGAGAATGATTTACCACAGACATCACAGTGATATGGTTTCTCTCCTGTATGAATACGTTTATGTGTAGTTAAGAAACAACTATGAGAGAATGATTTACCACAGATATCACAATGATATGGTTTCTCTCCTGTATGAGTATGTTTGTGTCCAGTTAACTGAATATTTTGAGAGTATGATTTACCACAGACATCACAGTGATATGGTTTCTCTCCTGTATGAATACGTTTATGTGTAGTTAAGAAACAACTATGAGAGAATGATTTACCACAGATATCACAATGATATGGTTTCTCTCCTGTATGAGTACGTTTGTGTCTAGTTAACTGAATATTTTGAGAGAATGATTTACCACAGACATCACAGTGATATGGTTTCTCTCCTGTATGAATACGTTTATGCGTAGTTAAGAAACAACTATGAGAGAATGATTTATTACAGATATCACAGTGATATGGTTTCTCTCCTGTATGAGTATGTTTGTGTCCAGTTAACTGACTATTTTGAGAGTATGATTTACCACAGACATCACAGTGATATGGTTTCTCTCCTGTATGAGTACGTTTGTGTCTAGATAAGTTACTACTGTGAGGGAATGATTTACCACAGATATCACAATGATATGGTTTTCTTCCCAGTATGAATACGTTTATGCTCAGTTAAGTGAACACTTTGAGAGAATGATTCACCACAGATATCACAGTGATATGGTTTCTCTCCCGTATGAATATGTTTATGTGTAGTTAAAATACTATTCTTAGAGAATGATTTACCACAGACATCACAATGATATGGTTTCTCTCCTGTATGAGTACGTCTGTGTTTAGTTAAATTAGGGCTGTGAGAGAATGATTTACCACAGATATCACAATGATATGGTTTCTCTCCTGTATGAGTACGTTTGTGTCCAGTTAACTGAATATTTCGAGAGAATGATTTACCACAGACATCACATTGATATGGTTTCTCTCCTGTATGAGTACGTTTGTGTATAGTTAAGTGAATATTTAGAGAGAATGATTTACCACAGACATCACAGTGATATGGTTTCTCTCCTGTATGAATATGCTTGTGTCTAGATAAGCTACTACTCTGAGAGAATGATTTACCACAGATATCACATTGATATGGTTTCTCTCCAGTATGAATACGTTTATGTGTAGTTAAGACAGAACTATGAGAGAATGATTTATTACAGATATCACAGTGATATGGTTCCTCTCCTGTATGAGTACGTTTGTGTCCAGTTAACTGACTATTTTGAGAGTATGATTTACCACAGACATCACAGTGATATGGTTTCTCTCCTGTATGAATACGTTTATGTGTAGTTAAGAAACAACTATGAGAGAATGATTTACCACAGACATCACAGTGATATGGTTTCGCTCCTGTATGAGTACGTTTGTGTCTAGATAAGCAACTACTGTGAGAGAATGATTTACCACAGATATCACAGTGATATGGTTTCTCTCCTGTATGAGTATGTTTGTGTCCAGTTAACTGAATATTTTGAGAGAATGATTTACCACAGATATCACATTGATATGGACTTTCTCCTGTATGAATATGTTTGTGTCTAGATAAGCTACTACTTTGAGAGAATGATTTACCACAGATATCACAGTGATATGGTTTCTCTCCTGTATGAATATGTTTATGTATTGTTAATATACATCTATGAGAGAATGATTTACCACAGATATCACAATGATATGGTTTCTCTCCTGTATGAATACGTTTGTGCATAATTAGGTTATATTCTTTAAAAGGACTTTCTGCAGATATCAGTCATATGACCCTATCTCTTTTATCATGTGTTGAGAAGAAATCAATTATATAATTTTCTCACTCTCTTCTATTACTTTCTCTCTCAAATCCCAGTTTATATATTTTTCTTCTTCTTCTTGTACTTTATATCTTACAAACACTTTTACTGCTCTATTTCTGTCCAGTGTTACCTTTCTTCAGCAACACTTCCATAAATTAAATCCAACAGGCACCTCTTCTTGCGACTCCAGTAAGTGATGTTCATAAATTTTGCGAATAATATTATTTCAGAGCAAACGTTTCACAGGAATTCTACCAGAGATTCATAGAAACAATCTAATACATCGTTTTCATATAAAAGTTTCCTTCAGCTTTTAAAACATGTCAGATATTGAGGGGGTCTCTTCTGTTACATCAATGTCATCTGATGTTCTGAAATTATATAGAAACAACAGTGTAAGAAGCAGAGGCTACTGAAAAAATACAGATTCATTTCTATTGAGATAATCTGTAGAAATAAACATTTATCTTAACAACTGAGCTGGATGCCGACAGTTCCATAAAGAATGGCCAATCTTTAAATGTAGATTGAAGATGTGGAAGTGGAACATCCAGGAAGACAGGGTATAAAGTTCTGAAGAACCTTTCAGGTGAGATGACAAAGGGACAAAATTCCTGGCGACTTGCTCTACTCAAGATCTGCACTCCATACCAAAAGTGTTAAGACATCCCTCTGGAGGCAAAAAGCACTTGTGGCCATTCCCCGTAGAAGCAGCCTTGTAAAAGTGCTGTCATGTTAATGGGTCCATGTTATGTCACGTATAAGTGAATAGTCGAGTCGTCACGGAAACAAGCGACTTCTTGATTTGGTTTCGTCGAGTCATAACGAAAAACGCCGTTTTTTAAAATAAATATAAATCTGTCTTCATATATCTTCTGCACCCTGTATATTTGTATACACACACAAAAATGGACCGTCTTTCATTTTTCAACTCCCTTATCAGAGGTCATGAAAATATAAACAAAAACTTTACGGAAATTACCGAACGAAGATGACGAATCCGAGACCAAAAAGCATCGGTTTCTGAACATTTCGGTGGCTGGAGTGTATTTGAGAATATTTCCCCAACTTAAAGACGAAGGAATTAACCTGGCAAGGTACCTTCCGTAGCTAGAAATAGCAGCCAAATCTCACACAATTCATTGAATCCTTCTTCCATTGCTAAAAATAGCAACCCAGTCCTGAGCAAATCATGGACATTTCTCATCCATAGCTAGAAATAGCAGCCAAATCACGGACATGCATCATTCATAAAACATAAAAGAGAAACAAAGAATTGGCGCGCCAAAAACCGAACGTCTACAGAATTAAAAACATTAAAAGATTTCATAGTAGAATACTTACGGAAATGTTTCGTAAAGGATAGTGTTGTTATATATGTGTGTATCTGGTAGTTGAGAAAGACATTATAAGAATTATAAATGTATTTATAAGAAGATTAAGCGTAATTAACGCAGAGGCAATTTAACCGGATATCAACCTGAAGTGGGAAGTTCGCTCAGTGCGCATGCGTGGTTCCTTTCTTTTAATGTTTGCGGTCGCTTAGGGAAATCATCTTCCTTTACGTATCTCTATACTGCTGTTGATGTCTGTGTGTCCTTGCAGAGGGACAACATGGTAACGACGTTATTAGGAGAGATCGGGAAGGTGAAAAGGGGGAGGGGTAAAGTGTAGTAGCGGGAAGAAACAGCACGTCAAGCTAAGAGAAGTTAGTATGAGTTAAGGCACTTGTGAACCTGATAGGAGGAATGAAGGGCGGAAATAGACAATTGGGAAATTAGCAATTAGCGATGGCGAAAGGGAAAAGTGACAAAATTGGAAAATGATGGAAGAACTGAAAACAATTATTGAAAAACTGATGAGAAGTTGAAGCATTGTGAAAGGGTGAGGGTTTGGTAGATTGATGAACTGCAAGGAGATTCTTAAAAATTCCTGCAAGTTTTTTTTCCTACTTTTTATCTTTTCAGAATTTTTTTCACTTTTTTTTCGAAAGCTGAAAAAATATTTGAAGGATTCCCTTGCAAGAGTGATACATAAATTTTCAAGGTTTAACGGTTTGATGATTGATTGAATGATAAATAGATAGATAGGCAGGTAGGTAGGTAAACAGATAGATGGGCAGGTAGACAGATGGATGGATGGAGTGATAGACAGGTATGGAGAAAGACAATTTAGTTTCATAGAATATAGATTTTTATTTAGCAACAGTTGTAAGCTATACATAGCAGAATAGATGGATCATTCCACTCGGCACTTGGGTGGGGTGTATCGTTATTAATAATATCCCACAACAGTTGTAGAGTCCATTCTTTTCCAACGAATAACTTTGCGTTCCCAAATTTCTGCCTATGCTGCTTGATGGTGAGGATGCAACCAATCTGGATTGTGTAACCAGATTCATAGGTTATGAAGTGGCTGGTAGGTTTCCCCAAGTTCTGAAATTAGTATTGACAAAAACAGGGTGGGTTTGAGAAGGATCAGAGGATCTTCCAAAATGTATTTTCTCAATTTTATGAAAATAATTCTAATTTGGATCCTTGAAAACGTATCTCCGCAACGATTAATTTAAAGAAACTAGTCTTGGGGAAACGAACAAGGAATCAGTCTATTATGGGGCACTAAACTATACATAAGCCTCGTGTTCTTCCTTTCCGTACTTGGGGTCATTGCTTATATACATATTTGATAACTTTACAATATTCCTGTGTATGAAAAAGTCAGAACTCCTGTTGTTGTATAACACATTTAATAAGTGAAGCATTTCAAACATAAGGAACAACAAATATACTGTAATTACATGATGCAATATTCAAGAAAGAGCAATGTGTAGGGTTGCAAGTAGGAGGAAGGTTTTTGCTATAGGGATCCTTACATCACAGAAAGGTGAAAATTGCAAAAAACAAAACAAAAAAAAAATCTAACATTTTTGGATATACTATAATTTCAGTTGCCTCGATCAGAGGAATATTGAAAATATACAGCAGACAAGAAACCACCTTTTGCCTTTCTTCCCTCTAAGAATATATCTCTTGTTAAGTCACAATTTTGAGAGAATGACTTATCAAAGATATCACAATGATATGACATTTTTTCTTTGGGTCAAGTGGAAAAAGAACAATCATTGATGCATGAAATTACATCTGCGTTTATTCACGATCTCTGATATGATGTAAATAAATCATTACTAAACCCATATTGTCGCCTGTCTTCTTGATGGACAGCCATCACCCTTCTAGAGTCTGTATAAATGCTGTCATTATTTGGATTAAAAAACAAAACAATTGAATGAATCATTGACAATTTAATGGGCATACAAGTTGCAGAGACTCACATATAAATACACAAATGGAATATCAATCAGATTTTATGAAATATTCGTATAATATTGTCCCCACTTCAGGTTACTATTGTAAGTTACACTTTAACAACAATTTACTGTGTATAGAGATTTATTGGGTCTGTTCAGTTTGGCCAACAAATTTTTTAATTAATTTTTTTAACCATATAGTTTGAAACTTCGTATACTGGTAGAATATCTCACACAGACCATGGTTTGCTTCAAACATTTTCGGCAAAATTTCGTATTGTAAAGTTGTCGTCTTTGGGAAATCTTAGCCAATACACGAAACTCTCAGGTTCTCCAACTTCTGCCAATAATATATATATATATATATATATATATATATATATATACTCTTTTACTTGTTTCAGTCATTTGACCATAGCCATGCTGGAGCACCGCCTTCAGTGAAGAAAATCGACCGTAGGACTTATTCCTTGTAAGCCTAGTACTTATTCTATCGGTTTCTTTTTGCCGAATCGCTAAGTTACGGGGACGTAAACACACCACAATCGATTGCCAAGCAATGGTGGGGGGACAAGCACAGACACAAACACACATACATATATATGTAAATACATATATACGACAGGCTTCTTTCAGTTTCCGTCTACCAAATCCACTCACAAGGATTTGGTCAGCCCAAGGCTATAGTAGAAGACCCCTGCACAAGATGCCACGCAGTAGGACTGAACCCGGAACCATGTGGTTGGTAAGCAAGCTACTTACCACACAGCCACTCCTACACCTATATATATATATATATATACATATATATGCGTAAAAAAATCTCATCACGCAATTGAACCAATAAAAAAGCTTCTACCTGGTTGCTTAACATGCTAAAAATAGCAGCCAACACATCCCCCTACCTAAATCGCATGCTCATTCTACGTAATGTCCTAGATTACCCCGAAATCTTTGATGATAGGTTTGCTGAATCAGGGTTGATTTGCATTTTGTCTATTTAATGAAAATAATCCTAACCTGGACCCTTGAAAATTTATCTCTGTAAAGTTTAATTCAAAGAAACTATTCTTCATAAACAAACAAGGAAAAAGTCTCCTCTGTTCTGCAATTGGCGGTCATTGTATGCAATATTGCAGTGTATGAAAAAATCAAGACTTTTCTTATTGTATAACATATTTAATATGTGAAGCGTTTAAAAGATAATACATATATATATGCAGAAATTTATGGATGTGATATTCACTACAGAATAATGTGTGGGGTTGTCAAGCAGAAGAGATTAAATATAGGGGTTCTTACACCATCGAAAGGAATCTGCACTCGTAGTTGTGGAGCAAAGAGAGGTAAAAATTGCATAAACAAAACAAGAAAAATATAAACGTTTTAAAATACTTTCGTCATATCTTCCATTGCACGAAGCGCAGGAATATTAAAAATTCATACCAAACAAGAAACTATGTTTTTCATTTCTCTCCTTCATGAATATATTTGTGGTTTCATGAGTTACAATTTTGAGACAATGATTTACCACAGATATGACAATGATATGGTTACTCTCAAGTATGAATATATCCGTGTCTAGTTACGTGACTACTGTGAGAGAATGATTTACCACAGATATCACAGTGATATGGTTTCTCTCCTGTATGAGTACGTTTGTGTCTAGATAAGTTACTACTGTGAGGGAATGATTTACCACAGATATCACAATGATATGGTTTTCTTCCCAGTATGAATACGTTTATGCTCAGTTAAGTGAACACTTTGAGAGAATGATTCACCACAGATATCACAGTGATATGGTTTCTCTCCCGTATGAATATGTTTATGTGTAGTTAAAATACTATTCTTAGAGAATGATTTACCACAGACATCACAATGATATGGTTTCTCTCCTGTATGAGTACGTCTGTGTTTAGTTAAATTAGGGCTGTGAGAGAATGATTTACCACAGATATCACAATGATATGGTTTCTCTCCTGTATGAGTACGTTTGTGTATAGTTAAGTGAATATTTCGAGAGAATGATTTACCACAGACATCACAGTGATATGGTTTCTCTCCTGTATGAATACGTTTGTGTATAGTTAAGTGAATATTTTGAGAGAATGATTTACCACAGACATCACATTGATATGGTTTCTCTCCTGTATGAGTACGTTTGTGTATAGTTAAGTGAATATTTTGAGAGAATGATTTACCACAGACATCACAGTGATATGGTTTCTCTCCTGTATGAATACGTTTATGTGTAGTTAAGAAACAACTATGAGAGAATGATTTACCACAGATATCACAATGATATGGTTTCTCTCCTGTATGAGTATGTTTGTGTCCAGTTAACTGAATATTTTGAGAGTATGATTTACCACAGACATCACAGTGATATGGTTTCTCTCCTGTATGAATACGTTTATGTGTAGTTAAGAAACAACTATGAGAGAATGATTTACCACAGATATCACAATGATATGGTTTCTCTCCTGTATGAGTACGTTTGTGTCTAGTTAACTGAATATTTTGAGAGAATGATTTACCACAGACATCACAGTGATATGGTTTCTCTCCTGTATGAATACGTTTATGCGTAGTTAAGAAACAACTATGAGAGAATGATTTATTACAGATATCACAGTGATATGGTTTCTCTCCTGTATGAGTACGTTTGTGTCCAGTTAACTGACTATTTTGAGAGTATGATTTACCACAGACATCACAGTGATATGGTTTCTCTCCTGTATGAATACGTTTATGTGTAGTTAAGAAACAACTATGAGAGAATGATTTACCACAGACATCACAGTGATATGGTTTCTCTCCTGTATGAATACGTTTATGTGTAGTTAAGAAACGACTATGAGAGAATGATTTACCACAGACATCACAGTGATATGGTTTCGCTCCTGTATGAGTACGTTTGTGTCTAGATAAGCAACTACTGTGAGAGAATGATTTACCACAGATATCACAGTGATATGGTTTCTCTCCTGTATGAGTATGTTTGTGTCCAGTTAACCGAATATTTTGAGAGAATGATTTACCACAGATATCACATTGATATGGACTTTCTCCTGTATGAATATGTTTGTGTCTAGATAAGCTACTACTTTGAGAGAATGATTTACCACAGATATCACAGTGATATGGTTTCTCTCCTGTATGAATATGTTTATGTATTGTTAAGATACATCTATGAGAGAATGATTTATCACAGATATCACAATGATATGGTTTCTCTCCTGTATGAATACGTTTGTGCATAATTAGGTTATATTCTTTAAAAGGACTTTCTGCAGATATCAGTCATATGACCCTATCTCTTTTATCATGTGTTGAGAAGAAATCAATTATATAATTTTCTCACTCTCTTCTATTACTTTCTCTCTCAAATCCCAGTTTATATATTTTTCTTCTTCTTCTTGTACCTTATATCTTACAAACACTTTTACTGCTCTATTTCTGTCCAGTGTTACCTTTCTTCAGCAACACTTCCATAAATTAAATCCAACAGGCACCTCTTCTTGCGACTCCAGTAAGTGATGTTCATAAATTTTGCGAATAATATTATTTCAGAGCAAACGTTTCACAGGAATTCTACCAGAGATTCATAGAAACAATCTAATACATCGTTTTCATATAAAAGTTTCCTTCAGCTTTTAAAACATGTCAGATATTGAGGGGGTCTCTTCTGTTACATCAATGTCATCTGATGTTCTGAAATTATATAGAAACAACAGTGTAAGAAGCAGAGGCTACTGAAAAAATACAGATTCATTTCTATTGAGATAATCTGTAGAAATAAACATTTATCTTAACAACTGAGCTGGATGCCGACAGTTCCATAAAGAATGGCCAATCTTTAAATGTAGATTGAAGATGTGGAAGTGGAACATCCAGGAAGACAGGGTATAAAGTTCTGAAGAACCTTTCAGGTGAGATGACAAAGGGACAAAATTCCTGGCGACTTGCTCTACTCAAGATCTGCAGTCCATACCAAAAGTGTTAAGACATCCCTCTGGAGGCAAAAAGCACTTGTGGCCATTCCCCGTAGAAGCAGCCTTGTAAAAGTGCTGTCATGTTAATGGGTCCATGTTACGTCACGTATAAGTGAATAGTCGAGTCGTCACGGAAACAAGCGACTTCTTGATTTGGTTTCGTCGAGTCATAACGAAAAACGCCGTTTTTTAAAATAAATATAAATCTGTCTTCATATATCTTCTGCACCCTGCATATTTGTATACACACACAAAAATGGACCGTCTTTCATTTTTCAACTCCCTTATCAGAGGTCATGAAAATATAAACAAAAACTTTAACGGAAATTACCGAACGAAGATGACGAATCCGAGACCAAAAAGCATCGGTTTCTGAACATTTCGGTGGCTGGAGTGTATTTGAGAATATTTCCCCAACTTAAAGACGAAGGAATTAACCTGGCAAGGTACCTTCCGTAGCTAGAAATAGCAGCCAAATCTCACACAATTCATTGAATCCTTCTTCCATTGCTAAAAATAGCAACCCAGTCCTGAGCAAATCATGGACATTTCTCATCCATAGCTAGAAATAGCAGCCAAATCACGGACATGCATCATTCATAAAACATAAAAGAGAAACAAAGAATTGGCGCGCCAAAAACCGAACGTCTACAGAATTAAAAACATTAAAAGATTTCATAGTAGAATACTTACGGAAATGTTTCGTAAAGGATAGTGTTGTTATATATGTGTGTATCTGGTAGTTGAGAAAGACATTTTAAGAATTATAAATGTATTTATAAGAAGATTAAGCGTAATTAACGCAGAGGCAATTTAACCGGATATCAACCTGAAGTGGGAAGTTCGCTCAGTGCGCATGCGTGGTTCCTTTCTTTTAATGTTTGTGGTCGCTTAGGGAAATCATCTTCCTTTACGTATCTCTATAGTGCTGTT
The DNA here is from genome assembly GCF_046866305.1 of Octopus bimaculoides. Taxonomy (NCBI): domain Eukaryota; kingdom Metazoa; phylum Mollusca; class Cephalopoda; order Octopoda; family Octopodidae; genus Octopus; species Octopus bimaculoides. The sequence goes on along the minus strand of NC_142955.1, from coordinate 16,993,956 downwards.
GATGTCTGTGTGTCCTTGCAGAGGGACAACATGGTAACGACGTTATTAGGAGAGATCGGGAAGGTGAAAAGGGGGAGGGGTAAAGTGTAGTAGCGGGAAGAAACGGCACGTCAAGCTAAGAGAAGTTAGTATGAGTTAAGGCACTTGTGAACCTGATAGGAGGAATGAAGGGCGGAAATAGACAATTGGGAAATTAGCAATTAGCGATGGCGAAAGGGAAAAGTGACAAAATTGGAAAATGATGGAAGAACTGAAAACAATTATTGAAAAACTGATGAGAAGTTGAAGCATTGTGAAAGGGTGAGGGTTTGGTAGATGGATGAACTGCAAGGAGATTCTTAAAAATTCCTGCAAGTTTTTTTTCCTACTTTTTATCTTTTCAGAATTTTTTTCACTTTTTTTTCGAAAGCTGAAAAAATATTTGAAGGATTCCCTTGCAAGAGTGATACATAAATTTTCAAGGTTTAACGGTTTGATGATTGATTGAATGATAAATAGATAGATAGGCAGGTAGGTAGGTAAACAGATAGATGGGCAGGTAGACAGATGGATGGATGGAGTGATAGACAGGTATGGAGAAAGACAATTTAGTTTCATAGAATATAGATTTTTATTTAGCAACAGTTGTAAGCTATACATAGCAGAATAGATGGATCATTCCACTCGGCACTTGGGTGGGGTGTATCGTTATTAATAATATCCCACAACAGTTGTAGAGTCCATTCTTTTCCAACGAATAACTTTGCGTTCCCAAATTTCTGCCTATGCTGCTTGATGGTGAGGATGCAACCAATCTGGATTGTGTAACCAGATTCATAGGTTATGAAGTGGCTGGTAGGTTTCCCCAAGTTCTGAAATTAGTATTGACAAAAACAGGGTGGGTTTGAGAAGGATCAGAGGATCTTCCAAAATGTATTTTCTCAATTTTATGAAAATAATTCTAATTTGGATCCTTGAAAACGTATCTCCGCAACGATTAATTTAAAGAAACTAGTCTTGGGGAAACGAACAAGGAATCAGTCTATTATGGGGCACTAAACTATACATAAGCCTCGTGTTCTTCCTTTCCGTACTTGGGGTCATTGCTTATATACATATTTGATAACTTTACAATATTCCTGTGTATGAAAAAGTCAGAACTCCTGTTGTTGTATAACACATTTAATAAGTGAAGCATTTCAAACATAAGGAACAACAAATATACTGTAATTACATGATGCAATATTCAAGAAAGAGCAATGTGTAGGGTTGCAAGTAGGAGGAAGGTTTTTGCTATAGGGATCCTTACATCACAGAAAGGTGAAAATTGCAAAAAACAAAAAAAAAAAAAAAATCTAACATTTTTGGATATACTATAATTTCAGTTGCCTCAATCAGAGGAATATTGAAAATATACAGCAGACAAGAAACCACCTTTTGCCTTTCTTCCCTCTAAGAATATATCTCTTGTTAAGTCACAATTTTGAGAGAATGATTTATCATAGATATCACAATGATATGACTTTTTTTCTTTGGGTCAAGTGGAAAAAGAACAATCATTGATGCACGAAATTACATCTGCGTTTATTCACGATCTCTGATATGATGTAAATAAATCATTACTAAACCCATATTGTCGCCTGTCTTCTTGATGGACAGCCATCACCCTTCTAGAGTCTGTATAAATGCTGTCATTATTTGGATTAAAAAACAAAACAATTGAATGAATCGTTGACAATTTAATGGGCATACAAGTTGCAGAGACTCACATATAAATACACAAATGGAATATCAATCAGATTTTATGAAATATTCGTATAATATTGTCCCCACTTCAGGTTACTATTGTAAGTTACACTTTAACAACAATTTACTGTGTATAGAGATTTATTGGGTCTGTTCAGTTTGGCCAACAAATTTTTTAATTAATTTTTTTAACCATATAGTTTGAAACTTCGTATACTGGTAGAATATCTCACACAGACCATGGTTTGCTTCAAACATTTTCGGCAAAATTTCGTATTGTAAAGTTGTCGTCTTTGGGAAATCTTAGCCAATACACGAAACTCTCAGGTTCTCCAACTTCTGCCAATAATATATATATATATATATATATATATATATATATATATATATATACTCTTTTACTTGTTTCAGTCATTTGACCATAGCCATGCTGGAGCACCGCCTTCAGTGAAGAAAATCGACCGTAGGACTTATTCCTTGTAAGCCTAGTACTTATTCTATCGGTTTCTTTTTGCCGAATCGCTAAGTTACGGGGACGTAAACACACCACAATCGATTGCCAAGCAATGGTGGGGGGACAAGCACAGACACAAACACACATACATATATATGTAAATACATATATACGACAGGCTTCTTTCAGTTTCCGTCTACCAAATCCACTCACAAGGATTTGGTCAGCCCGAGGCTATAGTAGAAGACCCCTGCACAAGATTCCACGCAGTAGGACTGAACCCGGAACCATGTGGTTGGTAAGCAAGCTACTTACCACACAGCCACTCCTACACCTATATATATATATATATATACATATATATGCGTAAAAAAATCTCATCACGCAATTGAACCAATAAAAAAGCTTCTACCTGGTTGCTTAACATGCTAAAAATAGCAGCCAACACATCCCCCTACCTAAATCGCATGCTCATTCTACGTAATGTCCTAGATTACCCCGAAATCTTTGATGATAGGTTTGCTGAATCAGGGTTGATTTGCATTTTGTCTATTTAATGAAAATAATCATAACCTGGACTCTTGGAAATTTATCTCTGTAAAGTTTAATTCAAAGAAACTATTCTTCATAAACAAACAAGGAAAAAGTCTCCTCTGTTCTGCAATTGGCGGTCATTGTTTACAATATTACAGTGTATGAAAAAAATCAAGACTTTTCTTATTGTATAACATATTTAATATGTGAAGCGTTTAAAAGATAATACATATATATATATACAGAAATTTAAGGATGTGATATTCACTACAGAATAATGTGTGGGGTTGTCAAGCAGAAGAGTTTAAATATAGGGGTTCTTACACCATCGAAAGGAATCTGCACTCGTAGTTGTGGAGCAAAGAGAGGTAAAAATTGCACCAACGAAAGAAGAAAAATATAAACATTTTAAAATACTTTCGTCATATCTTCCATTGCACGAAGCTCAGGAATATTAAAAATTCATACCAAACAAGAAACTATGTTTATCATTTCTCTCCTTCATGAATATGTTTGTGGTTTCATGAGTTACAATTTTGAGACAATGATTTACCACAGATATGACAATGATATGGTTTCTCTCCTGTATGAGTACGTTTATGTGTAGTTAAGAAACTATGAGAGAATGATTTACTACAGATATCACAATGATATGGTTTCTCTCCTGTATGAGTACGTTTGTGTCCAGTTAACTGAATATTTCGAGAGAATGATTTACCACAGATATCACAGTGATATGGTTTCTCTCCTGTATGAGTACGTTTGTGCACAGTCATATAACAACTTTTAGAGAATAATTTATCACAGTCATTTAGTTTCTCATTAGTATGAGTACGTTTATGTGCAGTTAAAGTACTATTAATAGAGAATGATTTACCACAGACATCACAATGATATGGTTTCTCTCCTGTATGAGTACGTCTGTGTGTAGTTAAATTAGGGCTGTGAGAGAATGATTTGCCACAGATATCACAGTGATGTGGTTTCTCCCCTGTATGAATACGTATGTGTTTGGTTAAGTTACTATTTCTAGAGAATAATTTACCACAGATATCACAATGATATAGTTTCTCTCCAGTATGAATACGTTTATGTGCAGTTAAAATACCATTATTAGAGAATGATTTACCACAGTCATCACAATTATAGGGTTTCTCTCCTGTATGAATACGTTTGTGTGAAATAACCAGAGCAATGCGAGAGAATGATTTGCCACAGACATCACAATGATATGGCTTCTCTCCTGTATGAGTACGTTTGTGTGTAGTTAAATAACGGCTGTGAGAGAATGATTTGCCACAGATATCACACTGATATGGTTTCTCCCCTGTATGAATACGAATGTGTTTGGTTAAAGCACCATTTTCAGAGAATAATTTGCCACAGACATCACAATTATAGGGTTTCTCTCCTGTATGAATACGTTTGTGTGCAATAACATGACTACTGCAAGAGAATGATTTGCCACAGATATCACAGTGATATGGTTTCTCTCCTGTATGAATACGTTTATGTTGAGTTAAAATACTATTATTAGAGAATGATTTACCACAGACATCACAATTATAGGGTTTCTCTCCTGTATGAGTACGTTTGTGCACAGTAACATTTCTATTCTGACTGAATGATTTACCACAGATATCACAATGATATGGCTTCTCTCCTGTATGAGTACGTTTGTGTGTAGTTAAATCAGGGCTGTGAGAGAATGATTTGCCACAGATATCACACTGATATGGTTTCTCCCCTGTATGAATACGTATGTGTTTGGTTAATTGACAACTTTCAGAGAATGATTTACCACAGACACCACAATTATAGGGTTTCTCTCCTGTATGAATACGTTTGTGTGCAATAACCTGAGCTCTGCAAGAGAATGATTTGCCACAGATATCACAGTGATATGGTTTCTCTCCTGTATGAATACGTTTATGTATTGTTAAGGCACATCTTTGAGAGAATGAGTTACCACAGATATCACAGTGATATGGTTTCTCTCCTGTATGAGTACGTTTGTGCACAGTAACATTTATATTCGTAGTGAATGATTTACCACAGATATCACAATGATATGGTTTCTCTCCTGTATGAATACGTTTGTGCATAATTAGGTTATATTCTTTAAAAGAAAGACTTTGTACAGACATCAGTCATATGACCCTATCTCTTTTATCATGTGTTGAGAGGAAATCAATTATATAATTTTCTCACTCTCTTCTATTACTTTCTCTCTCAAATCCCAGTTTATATATTTTTCTTCCTCTTGTTCTTGTACTTTATATCTTACAAACACTTTTACTGCTCTATTTCTGTCCAGTGTTACCCTTCTTCAGCAACACTTCCATAAATTAAATCCAACAGGCACCTCTTCTTGCGACTCCAGTAAGTGATGTTAATAAATTTTGCGAATAATATTATTTCAGAGCAAACGTTTCACAGGAATTCTACCAGAGATTCATAGAAACAATCTAATACATCGTTTTCATATAAAAGTTTCCTTCAGCTTTTAAAACATGTCAGATATTGAGGAGGTCTCTTCTGTTACATCAATGTCATCTGATGTTCTGAAATTATATAGAAACAACAGTGTAAGATGTAGAGGCTACTGAAAAAATACAGATTCATTTCTATTGAGATAATCTGTAGAAATAAACATTTATCTTAACAACTGAGCTGAATGCCGACAGCTCCATAAAGAATGGCCAATCTTTAAATGTAGATTGAAGATGTGGAAGTGGAACATCCAGGAAGACAGGGTATAAAGTTCTGAAGAACCTTTCAGGTGAGATGACAAAGGGACAAAATTCCTGGCGACTTGCTCTAGTCAAGATCTGCACTCCATACCAAAAGTGTTAAGACATATCCCTCTGGAGGCAAAAAGCACTTGTGGCCATTCCCCGTAGAAGCAGCCTTGTAAAAGTGCTGTCATGTTAATGGGTCCATGTTATGTCACGTATAAGTGAATAGTCGAGTCGTCACGGAAACAAGCGACTCTTTGCTTTGGTTTCATCGAGTCATAACGAAAAACGCCGTTTTTTTTAAAAATAAATATAAATCTGTCTTCATATATCTTATGCACCCTGTATATATGTATACACACACACAAATGGACCGTCTTTCATTTTTCAACTCCCTTATCCGAGGTCATGAAAATATAAACAAAAACTTTACGGAAATTACCGAACGAAGATGACGAATCCGAGACCAAAAAGCATCGGTTTCTGAACATTTCGGTGGCTGGAGTGTATTTGAGAATATTTCCCCAACTTAAAGACGAACCAATTAACCTGGCAAGGTACCTTCCATAGCTAGAAATAGCAGCCAAATCTCACACAATTCATTGAATCCCTCTTCCATTGCTAAAAATAGCAACCCAGTCCTGAGCAAATCATGGACAGTTCTCATCCATAGCTAGAAATAGCAGCCAAATCACGGACATCCCTCATTCATAAAACATAAAAGAGAAACAAAGAATTGGCGCGCCAAAAACCGAACGTCTACAGAATTAAAAACATTAAATGATTTCATAGTAGAATACTTACGGAAATGTTTCGTAAAGGATAGTGTTGTTATATATGTGTGTATCTGGTAGTTGAGAAAGACATTATAAGAATTATAAATGTATTTATAAGAAGATTAAGCGTAATTAACGCAGAGGCCATTTAACCGGATATCAACCTGAAGTGGGAAGTTCGCTCAATGCGCATGCGTGGTTCCTTTCTTTAAACGTTTGTAAAATTGTTATGAACTCTATGGATCTATACAGATGATACGAAATCAAATACAAACCGATGTACAAAATGTACGAGTTTTTACGATGTCTTTACAATTTAAATAACGATGACTTTGAATATTCAGACATACATATGCATACATACCCACACCCATCTATATAAATATATACATATATACACATACATACCCACACATACACCTACACACATGTATGTCTATTAAAAAGGGAGATTGGGTTTTTCAACCCGGCAGCCTATAAGGCCCAGCAGTTTGCCTTTTATATTCTCAATGATTAGTTTGGGTGACTTACACCCACCTTTTTCACTACTTCCTTCCATCTCCGTTCATATACTTTCCCTGACAGGGTTCTCTTTTCCAGCCCTATCTTGCTCTTCAGATGATATCTGAAGTAGAACAGCAATCCAGGGCCGGATATGTAGGACCCTGTCACGATACCTTCCATTCTCGTCCTCCATATACACTCTTTCAATACTGCTACCGTACAGAGAAAACAAGCCTCACCTTCCTTTGATAGTCCAGTTGGCGGTATCATCTTTATCATAGACTCAGCCAACAGCTGTACTCGTCCCAGATGCGACAACACGTGTTCCACGTAAATCATCAAGCCGGAGAGCTTCCGACAATGTATGAGAGCGTGCTGGACAGTTTCACTGTCCTGCTCGCATCTTGGACATGTCGGTGGCACTGCTATACCGTGCCTGGATAACTTTTCGCGAACAGGTAGAGCATTCCTGTAACTCTGCCAAGTCAGAGATTTTTGGAAATTATCCGAGTACTCTGGCTTGAAGGTCTTACGAAACAGGTTGGCGAGTTGGTTCTCGTCGAACCCGAGAGCCCCTCCTAAGACGTCATCGTATCCCCCCTCCACTAGCCCTCTGTAGAATACCGAGGAGGTATTCCCGCAGCCAGCCTTGCCCGTCTTGTGGATAGTCCAGAGTGCCTGACGGCACTCCTTCTGCCATAGAGTCAGATTACGCCTTTTAATGAGACCGGGTTTAAATCTTTCCAGCGAGGCCGGTCGCGGCAAGAACTCCTCCGCCAACGGACTCCACACCTTATCACCCTCCAGGTGGCACCAGAGATGTCTCAGCCTCAATGCATGTCTGCGCATCATTAGCCAGGGCATCCCCAAACCACCCTTTAGCGGTTCCTGGCTTTCCCCCCCCCTCCACAAAAAGCGGAAGAGGAGTCGTACCAGCTTGTTTAGCCAAAATTCGGGGCAAGGCACAACGGACAGGCGGTAGGTGATTACAGATGCTATAAACATCTGCACCACCTCCGCTCTACCCTTCAAGGACAGAGACCGCCCGGACCACTTCCGAACTATGGCCTCCACCTTGTTCACTACCTCGCTCCAATTCTTCTCCGTCTGTGAGTCTGAATCGAACCAAACTCCAAGCAACTTAACAGGACCATCTGTCCAGTGTCCAACGACACTGGACGATAACGGCCTGTTCCTCCAGGTGCCGAGGCGCAGACCGATGGACTTGTCCTTGTTAACTTTTGCTCCTGCCACCGCTTCGTATCTTCGGAGAGCATCTTCTACACGAGGTAGTTGTGCTTCCTTATACACGATGAGAGTGACGTCGTCCGCATACGCAGAAGTAAACTTACCGCATCCGATCTCATTAGGGTTGCCACCTAACTTCTCCAGCCTCCGCAGCAATGGCTCCAGGGCCAAAACATACAGGACCGGAGACAAGGAGCACCCTTGACGAACAGACCGCTTGATCGAAAACGGCTCCGTTAGGTAACCGTTTATCTGGACGGTGGACTTAATGCCGCTGTACATAGCAGAGATCCACCCGCGAAAGCCCGGGCCTATCCCAGCCGCTTCGAGGACGGCCTCCAGGAACCGATGGTCCACCCTATCGAATGCTTTACTTTGGTCTAAGTGGACCACTGCCCCTCCTTTGCCGGCTAATTTCCCAACCCTGTCTAAGGTGTAGCGGAGAAGGTGAAGATTGTCCTGGATCGACCTGCCTGGGGTTGCACAGGTTTGTGCCTTCCCGGCAAGCTTCTCCACGACAGCCGTCAACCTTTTAGCTAACACCTTGGCCAAAATCTTTAACTCTACGTTAAGTAGAGTTATGGGCCTATAGTTACTAATGCTATCCCTCTTGCTTGGGTCCTTCTGTATCAGCGTCACAACTCCCCAGCTTACAGAACTGGGAATTCTCCCATTCTGCTGCCAGTTTGCATAGACGCCTGCCAGGATCTCCCCAAACAAGTCCGGCATTCCTCGGTAAAACTCGTAGGGCAGACCATCCAGTCCCGGAGTCTTTTCCCCAGCGCACTCGGCCAGCACCTCTCTTACCTCCGCAGGAGTGATCAGGCCTTCACAGCATTCAGCCTCACGTGCCGAGTGTCGTGGCCCGCCAGCTAGAAAGTCCCTTAAGGGCTCCCCACTCTCCCCGAACACCCGAGCAAAATGCTGGTGAAGGGCCTTTTGCATCTCCTCCTGTCCATAGATCCTGTGTCCCTGCCCGTCAGTTAAAGACTTAATGCAGGACTTCTTGCCCTTCTGACTCTCCACATGGCGAGCCCATCTCGCTACGTTGATACCTTCTCGTTTCCCAGCGCGTAACTTAGCTCTGACGCGGCTCCCTTCATGTTTGGCAGTGAGGTGACGATACAAGACCGTTCTCGCCGCCGTCACTCTGGATGCGGTGCCAGATTCCATTGCCTCATCTAGACTCCTGACTAAGTCACCCTCTATTCTAGTCCTATCTAAACTTAGCTGATTGCTAAATCTAATGGACTCAAGTCGTATGGCTCTCTTGAGGGCGTGCCACCATCTATTATTAATGATGGTGCCACATAATGCCCTCTGCACTAACTCCTTAATCCGGGTATGGAAAGCTTCACAAGCCAAAATAGACTTGTTCATTTTCCAATACTCGGGTCCCTGTCTATGACACTTATCTATATGCACCTCACACGTCACAAGTTTGTGATCCGAGTAAGGCACAATGCAAAAATGTGGACAGCTAAAACTATTCTTATCTCTTTCCTTAACAAATATTCTATCTATGTACGATCTGAGTGAGCCGTCGTTATTACTCCACGTCCACTGTGGAATGCTCGGCTCATCCAGTCGGTAACGGTCTACTAGATTAAAGCTCTCTAGTAGACCTTTGAGGCAAGAATTTCCTTTCCTATCAGCGGAGCCTACACTATCAACTCGCGCATCGAGAATAGTGTTGAAGTCCCCTAACAATACTATGGTTTTAGACGTCAATAAAAAGTACTCCAGGTTCCGAAAAAAACCCGACTGCCCTTGTCCGTTAGGAGCATAGGCAGCCACCAACCTGAGGGACTGCTTACTTTCGTGTGTTACATCTAGGACGACCAGCCTACCTTCTGGTTCCAGAAAGACAGTACGTATCTGTAAATCCAAGTTTTTCTTGATGAGGACTGCCACGCCTGCACCTCCCCTCCGGCTCGGAGAAATAAATTTCTCGTAACCATTGAGGAGGGGCAAGAACGCTTCAGGTCCCTTCATCTTGGACTCGGTTATCACAGCCACATCTATTCTATGTGAAATGAGGTCGTGCAGAAAACAAGCCTGTTTCCATTTCGACCCCATTCCACGCACATTTAAGCTACCTAACTTAATCATTGAAAAAATAAAGGTAGAAATAAGGACTTATGGTTGTGAGAGGGAGCATGGCACTTTTTGTTTGCCAACCTCCCCTCCTCCTTCCGTTTCTGCTGGGCTCTTTCTCGGGGTTGCCACCGGGCTCTGGTTTGGGGTGGCTGCCGGGCTGACAATCAATCTGCCCTCTTTTACGTCGTTGGAGACGTCAATTATTAATATGTTTATTACATGCTCCTGGAACAGTCTTTCTGCGTAGTCTTCTTCTGAGACCTTTGCATATAGGTATTGAGCGTGTAGTAACGCCTGCGCATGCGTAGTCTTACTCATGCGTAGAATTAAACAAGCAAGCGTTTCCCGCTCAATTCATTCTCTTTCTCGCTGGCCAGCGATTGAGCATGGACGTATTTAAAGCTGTCTCTACATCTTTCGGACTTACACTCGACAGCTCGCTCACAACTACAGAACAACGTCCCAACAACTATGATCATACACACAGAAGCAGTAACAACAAGAACTAAAGATGTGTTTATATATTTACCACCTGAATAAATGTTGTTTAAGTTGTTTAGTCTGGAGTTCAGCGTTCCGTTATATTCTTTAATATTATAGTAGAAAGTCAGGTATACAATCTAAAGATGTATAACCCACTTTCTAATAAAAGCGTCCTCTGTGCCGCTCTTGAAGTATCTTACACTTGGGTGGGCTTTGATGTACTTTACAACTTTTTCGTTTTTTGTGTTTATCGCCACTATTTTTTCGTTTTTTTTTAAACCCTTCAATGTAGGTTGAGGGGGGGTCTTGAACCTCTGTCCTATCAGCGTTGTACCAGCGGGGTAAGGGTGGGAAGTTGTTTTTTTTCCTCTGTCTGTGCAGATTTTTTTTTTGTTTGGGGAGGGGACTCTGACCGCGTGCAGTTTCTTCCTTTTGTTGCTCGCAGTTGAGAACTCCATCCTTTCCGTTTCGTTCTCCACTACGGCAACCATTTTCTCTCTCTCTTGTTCTTGCTGTTTTTTTTTTCTCAGTGCTTCTACTCTCCACTTCGACGGTGACTGCTCTGTCTTTTTCTTCCTCGTCCGCTTTCGGAGGAGGGGCGTCACCCGCTTTAACGGTGTTTGACTTTGTTTTAATACAGGCCCAGCGGACGTGACCCTTCTGCCCACACTTGAAACATCTGGGTCGACGTCCCTCCACCGACACGCGGATGGTGTGCCCCTCCCCCACAAACACCCTATCGGGCAACTTTTCGAACGTGTTGTTCTCCGCTTGGACCAGAATTTCTAGGGTCTGGCCTCTCCCTTCCTCTTCATACTCAGAATATTTATTTTTTCCTCGACGTCGAATATAACCGCTGCTGCCGCCCACATTACGTCGTATCTGAATGGTATGTCCTCTATGGTCACCCGTGCTGTTCTTTTTCCCATGTAAGTGGGCAGCAACATGATTATATCATTTTTCAACGTTTCCGTCGACACCTCCCTCGCCACTTCAGCCGAGTCGAAGTGCACCTCAATCGTTGCACATCGTACTCCGCGGTTGACGTGGCGGACCTTTGGCCATATTGGCGCCAGACACCTTTCAACCAGTTCGTTACGAACCTCAGTAATCTTTTTCTCCTTTATGTTGTATACCACTATCTTTTCCTTTCGGGCATTGACAGTCTCGGGTGGTGGAATCAATTTGGTTTCACCATCCACCTTTTGAATGTACTTTCTGAAAGCGTACAGACTCTCTTTTACAAATTTCAATTCTATGGTGTTTCCACCAACAGCCTGAGAAAAACTTTGCTTTGGCATACTTTCTCCCTGAATGGGAGCGTTGCTTTCAGCTGTCGCCATTTTTGTCACAAAGACAAAAATTCTTGTCGCAAAGACAAATAATTGGTAATTTCCAGCCCCGTAGGGCGAAAACAACTGTTACACAAACAGTTACTGAATTTTACAGTTCAAAATATATCACAATAACAGACGGAGAAGAACTCACACAGACGTAGGAGCAAAGATATGTTGAATCAAGTTACAATATTCCAAACAGGAAGTATGTCATATGTTGTTTGTCTCTCATGTTTGTATTCACATGAGAACGTAAGTGTATAAATGTGATATTTGGTAGCAATGATAAGCATTTAAACCTCAGCCTAAATTGGGGCTAGTTTTGTAGGTTTTAGCCACGGCAACTAATCTACTCATTGTGACTCCCTTATTTTTTTCTTAGGCAATTATCTAGGGGTGGTTGACACTTTTTGATGCTGTAGCGAGACCAATTTTTATTATTGCTTATTTGAAAATATTAAGTTGGTTTATTATATTCTTACCACTCTAATTAATATTTTTAACCATATAGTTTGAAAGTTCGTATACTGGTAGAATATCTCACACAGACCATGGTTAGCTTCAAACATTTCCGGCAAAATTTCGTATTGTAAAGCTGTCGTCTTTGGGAAATCTTAGCCAATACACGAAACTCTCAGGTTTTGACTGACCCTTCAACTTCTGCCGATAATATATATATATATATATATACACATATACTCTTTTACTTGTTTCAGTCACTTGACCGTGACCTTTCTGGAGCACCGCCTTTAGTCGAGAAAATCGATCCCAGGACTTATTCCTTGTAAGCCTAGTACTTATTCTATCGGTTTTTGCTGAATCGCTAGGTTACGGGGACGTAAACACACCACCATCGATTGTCAAGCAATGGTGGGGGGACAAGCACAGACACAAACACACATACATATATACGACAGGCTTCTTTCAGTTTCCGTCTACCAAATCCACTCACAAGGCTTTGGTCGGCCCGAGGCTATAGCAGAAGACCCCTGCCCAAGGTGCCACGCAGTGGGACTGAACCCGGAACCATGTGGTTGGTAAGCAAGCTACTTACGACATAGCCACTCCTACACCTATATATATATATATATATATATATACATATATACATATATATGCGTAAAAAATTCTCATCACGCAATTGAACCAATAAAAAAGCTTAACATGCTAAAAATAGCAGCCAACACATCCCCCTACCTAAATCGCATGCTCATTCTACGTAATGTCCTAGATTACCCCAAAATCTTTGATGATAGGTTTGCTGAATCAGGGTTGATTTGCATTTTGTCTATTTAATGAAAATAATCCTAACCTGGACCCTTGAAAATTTATCTCTGTAAAGTTTAATTCAAAGAAACTATTCTTCAGAAAAAAACAAGGAAAAAGTCTCCTCTGTTCTGCAATTGGCGGTCATTGTTTACAATATTACAGTGTATGAAAAAAATCAAGACTTTTCTTATTGTATAACATATTTAATATGTGAAGCGTTTAAAAGATAATACATATATATATACAGAAATTTAAGGATGCGATATTCACTACAGAATAATGTGTGGGGTTGTCAAGCAGAAGAGTTTAAATATAGGGGTTCTTACACCATCGAAAGGAATCTGCACTCGTAGTTGTGGAGCAAAGAGAGGTAAAAATTGCATAAACAAAACAAGAAAAATATAAACGTTTTAAAATACTTTCGTCATATCTTCCATTGCACGAAGCGCAGGAATATTAAAAATTCATACCAAAGAAGAATCTACGTTTTTCATTTCTCTCCTTCATGAATATGTTTGTGGTTTCATGAGTTACAATTTTGAGACAATGATTTACCACAGATATGACAATGATATGGTTACTCTCAAGTATGAATATATTTGTGTCTAGTTACGTGACTACTCTGAGAGAATGATTTACCACAGATATCACAATGATATGGTTTCTCTCCTGTATGAGTACGTTTGTGTATAGTTAAGTGAATACGTTGAGAGAATGATTTACCACAGACATCACAGTGATATGGTTTTCTTCCCAGTATGAATACTTTTATGCTTAGTTAAAATACTATTATTAGAGAATGATTTACCACAGACATCACAATTATAGGGCTTCTCTCCTGTATGAATATGTTTGTGTCTAGATAAGTTACTACTGTCAGAGAATGATTTGCCGCAGATATCACAGTGATATGGTTTCTCTCCTGTATGAATACGTATGTGCTCAGTCAAACGACAACTTTTAGAGAATAATTTACCACAGATATCACAATGATATAGTTTCTCTCCAGTATGATAACGTTTATGTGCATTTAAATTACTATTATGAGAGAATGATTTACCACAGACATCACAATTATAGGGCTTCTCTCCTGTATGAACATTTTTATGTGCAATAACATGAGCTCTGCAAGAGAATGATTTACCACAGACATCACAATGATATGGCTTCTCTCCTGTATGAGTACGTTTGTGTGCAGTTAAATCAGGGCCGTGAGAGAATGATTTGCCACAGATATCACAGTGATATGGTTTCTCCCCTGTATGAATACGAATGTGTTTGGTTAAAGCACGAGTTTCAGAGAATGATTTGCCACAGACTTCACAATTATAAGGTTTCTCTCCTGTATGAATACGTTTGTGTACAATAACCTGAGCACTGCAAGAGAATGATTTACCGCAGATATCACAGTGATATGGTTTGTCTCCCGTATGAATACGTTTATGTATTGTTAAAACACATCTATGAGAGAATGATTTACCACAGATATCACAATGATATGGTTTCTCTCCTGTATGAGTACGTTTGTGCACAGTAACATTTCTATTCCTAGTGAATGATTTACCACAGATATCACAATGATATGGTTTCTCTACTGTATGAATACGTTTATGCATAATTAGGTTATATTCTTTAAAAAAGGACTTTCTGAAGATATCAGTCATATGACCCTATCTCTTTTATCATGTGTTGAGAGGAAATCAATTATATAATTTTCTCACTCTCTTCTATTACTTTCTCTCTCAAATCCCAGTTTATATATTTTTCTTCCTCTTGTTCTTGTACTTTATATCTTACAAACACTTTTACTGCTCTATTTCTGTCCAGTTTTACCCTTCTTCAGCAACACTTCCATAAATTAAATCCAACAGGCACCTCTTCTTGCGACTCCAGTAAGTGATGTTCATAAACTTTGCGAATAATATTATTTCAGAGCAAACATTTCACAGGAATTCTACCAGAGATTCATAGAAACAAACTAATACATCGTTTTCATATAAAAGTTTCCTTCAGCTTTTAAAACATGTCAGATATTGAGGAGGTCTCTTCTGTTACATCAATGTCATCTGATGTTCTGAAATTATATAGAAACAACAGTGTAAGATGTGGAGGCTACTGAAAAAAATACAGATTCATTTCTATTGAGATAATCTGTAGAAATAAACATTTATCTTAACAACTGAGCTGGATGCCGACAGCTCCATAAAGAATGGCCAATCTTTAAATGTAGATTGAAGATGTGGAAGTGGAACATCCAGGAAGACAGGGTATAAAGTTCTGAAGAACCTTTCAGGTGAGATGACAAAGGGACAAAATTCCTGGCGTCTTGCTCTACACAAGACCTGCACTCCATACCAAAAGTGTTAAGACATCCCTCTGGAGGCAAAAAGCACTTGTGGCCATTCCCCGTAGAAGCAGCCTTGTAAAAGTGCTGTCATGTTAATGGGTCCATGTTATGTCACGTATAAGTGAATAGTCGAGTCGTCACGGAAACAAGCGACTTCTTGCTTTGGTTTCGTCGAGTCATAACGAAAAACGCCGTTTTTTAAAATAAATATAAATCTGTCTTCATATATCTAATGCACCCTGTATATTTGTATACACACACACAAATGGACCGTCTTTCATTTTTCAACTCCCTTATCAGAGGTCATGAAAATATAAACAAAAACTTTACGGAAATTACCGAACGAAGATGACGAATCCGAGACCAAAAAGCATCGGATTCTGAACATTTCGGTGGCTGGAGTGTATTTGAGAATATTTCCCCAACTAAAAGACGAAGGAATTAACCTGGCAAGGTACCTTCCGTAGCTAGAAATAGCAGCCAAATCTCACACAATTCATTGAATCCCTCTTCTATTGCTAAAAATAGCAACCCAGTCCTGAGCAAATCATGGACAGTTCTCATCCATAGCTAGAAATAGCAGCCAAATCACGGACATCCCTCATTCATAAAACATAAAAGAGAAACAAAGAATTGGCGCGCCAAAAACCGAACGTCTACAGAATTAAAAACATTAAATGATTTCATAGTAGAATACTTACGGAAATGTTTCGTAAAGGATAGTGTTGTTATATATGTGTGTATCTGGTAGTTGAGAAAGACATTATAAGAATTATAAATGTATTTATAAGAAGATAAAGCGTAATTAACGCAGAGGCAATTTAACCGGATATCAACCTGAAGTGGGAAGTTCGCTCAATGCGCATGCGTGGTTCCTTTCTTTAAACGTTTGTGGTCGCTTAGGGAAATCATCTTCCTTTACGTATCTCTATACTGCTGTTGATGTCTGTGTGTCCTTGCAGAGGGACAACATGGTAACGACGTTATTAGGAGAGATCGGGAAGGTGAAAAGGGGGAGGGGTAAAGTGTAGTAGCGGGAAGAAACAGCACGTCAAGCTAAGAGAAGTTAGTATGAGTTAAGGCACTTGTGAACCTGATAGGAGGAATGAAGGGCGGAAATAGACAATTGGGAAATTAGCAATTAGCGATGGCGAAAGGGAAAAGTGACAAAATTGGAAAATGATGGAAGAACTGAAAACAATTATTGAAAAACTGATGAGAAGTTGAAGCATTGTGAAAGGGTGAGGGTTTGGTAGATTGATGAACTGCAAGGAGATTCTTAAAAATTCCTGCAAGTTTTTTTTCCTACTTTTTATCTTTTCAGAATTTTTTTCACTTTTTTTTCGAAAGCTGAAAAAATATTTGAAGGATTCCCTTGCAAGAGTGATACATAAATTTTCAAGGTTTAACGGTTTGATGATTGATTGAATGATAAATAGATAGATAGGCAGGTAGGTAGGTAAACAGATAGATGGGCAGGTAGACAGATACTGAGAAAGACAATTTAGTTTCATAGAATATAGATTTTTATTTAGCAACAGTTGTAAGCTATACATAGCAGAATAGATGGATCATTCCACTCGGCACTTGGGTGGGGTGTATCGTTATTAATAATATCCCACAACAGTTGTAGAGTCCATTCCTTTCCAATGAATAACTTTGCGTTCCCAAATTTCTGCCTATGCTGCTTGATGGTGAGGATGCAACCAATCTGGATTGTGTAACCAGATTCATAGGTGATGAAGTGGCTGGTAGGTTTCCCCAAGTTCTGAAATTAGTATTGACAAAAACAGGGTGGGTTTGAGAAGGATCAGAGGATCTTCCAAAATGTATTTTCTCAATTTTATGAAAATAATTCTAATTTGGATCCTTGAAAACGGATCTCCGCAACGATTAATTTAAAGAAACTAGTCTTGGGGAAACTAACAAGGAATCAGTCTATTATGGGGCACTAAACTATACATAAGCCTCGTGTTCTTCCTTTCCGTACTTGGGGTCATTGTTTATATACATATTTGATAACTTTACAATATTCCTGTGTATGAAAAAGTCAGAACCCCTGTTGTTGTATAACACATTTAATAAGTGAAGCATTTCAAACATAAGGAACAACAAATATACTGTATTTACATGATGCAATATTCAAGAAAGAGCAATGTGTAGGGTTGCAAGTAGGAGGAAGGTTTTTGCTATAGGGATCCTTACATCACAGAAAGGTGAAAATTGCAAAAAACAAAAAAAAAAAATCTAACATTTTTGGATATACTATAATTTCAGTTGCCTCGATCAGAGGAATATTGAAAATATACAGCAGACAAGAAACCACCTTTTGCCTTTCTTCCCTCTAAGAATATATCTCTTGTTAAGTCACAATTTTGAGAGAATGATTTATCAAAGATATCACAATGATATGACTTTTTTTCTTTGGGTCAAGTGGAAAAAGAACAATCATTGATGCACGAAATTACATCTGCGTTTATTCACGATCTCTGATATGATGTAAATAAATCATTACTAAACCCATATTGTCGCCTGTCTTCTTGATGGACAGCCATCACCCTTCTAGAGTCTGTATAAATGCTGTCATTATTTGGATTAAAAAACAAAACAATTGAATGAATCATTGACAATTTAATGGGCATACATGTTGCAGAGACTCACATATAAATACACAAATGGAATATCAATCAGATTTTATGAAATATTCATATAATATTGTCCCCACTTCTCGTTACTATTGTAAATTACACTTTAACAACAATTTACTGTGTATAGAGATTTAGTGGGTCTGTTCAGTTTGGCCAACAAATTCTTTAATTAATTTTTTTAACCATATAGTTTGAAACTTCGTATGCTGGTAGAATATCTCACACAGACCATGGTTTGCTTCAAACATTTCCTGCAAATTTTCGTATTGTAAAGCTGTCATCTTTGGGAAATCTTAGCCAATACACGAAACTCACAGGTTTTGACTTACTCTCTAACTTCTAAAAGTCTCATCAAACTCAGAGCTTTTGACTGACCCTTCAACTTCTGCCGATAATATATATATATACTCTTTTACTTGTTTCAGTCATTTGACCATAGCCATGCTGGAGCACCGCCTTCAGAGAAGAAAATCGACCGTAGGACTTATTCCTTGTAAGCCTAATACTTATTCTATCGGTTTCTTTTTGCCAAATCGCTAGGTTACGGGGATGTAAACACACCACCATCGATTGTCAAGCAATGGTGGGGGGGACAAGCACAGACACAAACACACATACATATATATGTAAATACATATATACGACAGGCTTCTTTCAGTTTCCATCTACCAAATCCACTCACAAGGATTTGGTCAGCCCAAGGCGATAGTAGAAGACCCCTGCACAAGATGCCACGCAGTAGGACTGAACCCGGAACCATGTGGTTGGTAAGCAAGCTACTTACCACACAGCCACTCCTACACCTATATATATATATATATACATATATATGCGTAAAAAAATCTCATCACGCAATTGAACCAATAAAAAAGCTTCTACCTGGTTGCTTAACATGCTAAAAATAGCAGCCAACACATCCCCCTACCTAAATCGCATGCTCATTCTACGTAATGTCCTAGATTGCCCCGAAATCTTTGATGATAGGTTTGCTGAATCAGGGTTGATTTGCATTTTGTCTATTTAATGAAAATAATCATAACCTGGACTCTTGGAAATTTATCTCTGTAAAGTTTAATTCAAAGAAACTATTCTTCAGAAACAAACAAGGAAAAAGTCTCCTCTGTTCTGCAATTGGCGGTCATTGTTTACAATATTGCAGAGTATGAAAAAAATCAAGACTTTTCTTATTGTATAACATATTTAATATGTGAAGCGTTTAAAAGATAATACATATATATATGCAGAAATTTATGGATGTGATATTCACTACAGAATAATGTGTGGGGTTGTCAAGCAGAAGAGTTTAAATAGAGAGGTCCTTACACCATCGAAAGGAATCTGCACTCGTAGTTGTGGAACAAAGAGAGGTAAAAATTGCACAAACAAAAGAAGACAAATATAAATGTCTT
Source organism: Octopus bimaculoides (assembly GCF_046866305.1). Lineage (NCBI taxonomy): Eukaryota > Metazoa > Mollusca > Cephalopoda > Octopoda > Octopodidae > Octopus > Octopus bimaculoides. The sequence continues at coordinate 16,974,384 of NC_142955.1, read as the reverse complement.
AAAATACTTTCGTCATATCTTCCATTGCACAAAGCGGAGGAACATTAAAAATTCATACCAAACAAAAAACTATGTTTTTCATTTCTCTCCTTCATGAATATATTTGTGGTTTCATGAATTACAATTTTGAGACCAAGATTTACCACAGATATGACAATGATATGGTTACTCTCAAGTATGAGTACGTTTGTGTCCAGTTAACTGAATATTTTGAGAGAATTATTTACCACAGATATCACAGTGATATGGTTTCTCTCCTGTATGAATACGTTTATGTATTGTTAAGACAAAACTGTGAGAGAATGATTTACCACAGATATCACAAGGATATGGTTTTCTTCCCAGTATGAATACGTTTATGCTAAGTTAAGTGAACACTTTGAGAGAATGATTCACCACAGATATCACAGTGATATGGTTTCTCTCCTGTATGAATATGTTTATGTGTAGTTAAAATACTATTCTTAGAGAATGATTTACCACAGACATCACAATTATAGGGTTTCTCTCCTGTATGAATACGTTTGTGTGAAATAACATGACCACTGCAAGAGAATGATTTGCCACAGATATCACAATGATATGGCTTCTCTCCTGTATGAGAACGTTTGTGTGTAGTTAAATCACGGCTGTGAGAGAATGATTTGCCACAGATATCACAGTGATATGGTTTCTCCCCTGTATGAATACGTATATGTGTAGAAAGATTACTACTTTGAGGGAACGATTTACCACAGACATCACAATGATATGGCTTCTCTCCTGTATGAGTACGTTTGTGCACAGTAACACTTGTATTGCGAGTGAATGATTTACCACAGATATCACAGTGATATGGTTTCTCTCCTGTATGAATATGTTTATGTGTAGTTAAAATACTATTCTTAGAGAATGATTTACCACAGACATCACAATTATAGGGTTTCTCTCCTGTATGAATAAGTTTGTGTGAAATAACATGACCACTGCAAGAGAATGATTTGCCACAGATATCACAATGATATGGCTTCTCTCCTGTATGAGAACGTTTGTGTGTAGTTAAATCACGGCTGTGAGAGAATGATTTGCCACAGATATCACAGTGATATGGTTTTTCCCCTGTATGAATACGTATATGTGTAGAAAGATTACTACTTTGAGGGAACGATTTACCACAGACATCACAATGATATGGCTTCTCTCCTGTATGAGTACGTTTGTGCACAGTAACACTTGTATTGCGAGTGAATGATTTACCACATATATCACAGTGATATGGTTTCTCTCCTGTATGAATACGTTTGTGCTTAGTTAATGTACTACTATCAGAGAATGATTTACCACAGATATCACAGTGATATGGTTTCTCTCCTGTATGAGTACGTTTGTGCACAGTAACATTTCTATTCCTAGTGAATGGTTTACCACAGATATCACAAGGATATGGTTTCTCTACTGTATGAATACGTTTGTGCATAATTAGGTTATATTCTTTAAAACAAGGACTTTCTGCAGATATCAGTCATATGACCCTATCTCTTTTATCATGTGTTGAGAGGAAATTAATTCCATAATTTTCTTACTCTCTTCTATAACTTTCTCTCTCAAATCCCAGTTTATATATTTTTCTTCCTTTTGTTCTTGTACTTTATATCTTACAAACACTTTTACTGCTCTATTTCTGTCCAGTGTTACCTTTCTTCAGCAACACTTCCATAAATTAAATCCAATAGGCACCTCTTCTTGCGACTCCAGTAAGTGATGTTCATAAATTTTGCGAATAATATTATTTCAGAGCAAACGTTTCACAGGAATTCTACCAGAAATTTATAGAAACAATCTAATACATCGTTTTCATATAAAAGTTTCCTTCAGCTTTTAAAACATGTCAGATATTGAGGGGGTCTCTTCTGTTACATCAATGTCATCTGATGTTCTGAAATTATATAGAAACAACAGTGTAAGATGTAGAGGCTAATGAAAAAATGCAGATTCATTTCTATTGAGATAATCTGTAGAAATAAACATTTATCTTAACAACTGAGCTGGATGCCGACAGCTCCATAAAGAATGGCCAATCTTTAAATGTAGATTGAAGATGTGGAAGTGGAACATCCAGGAAGACAGGGTATAAAGTTCTGAAGAACCTTTCAGGTGAGATGACAAAGGGACAAAATTCCTGGCGACTTGCTCTACTCAAGATCTGCACTCCATACCAAAAGTGTTAAGACATCCCTCTGGAGGCAAAAAGCACTTGTGGCCATTCCCCGTAGAAGCAGCCTTGTAAAAGTGCTGTCATGTTAATGGGTCCATGTTATGTCACGTATAAGTGAATAGTCGAGTCGTCACGGAAACAAGCGACTTCATGCCTTGGTTTCGTCGAGTCATAACGAAAAACGCCGTTTTTTAAAATAAATATAAATCTGTCTTCATATATCTTATGCACCCTGTATATATGTATACACACACACAAATGGACCGTCTTTCATTTTTCAACTCCATTATCCGAGGTCATGAAAATATAAACAAAAACTTTACGGAAATTACCGAACGAACATGACGAATCTGAGACCAAAAAGCATCGGTTTCTGAACATTTCGGTGGCTGGAGTGTATTTGAGAATATTTCCCCAAATTAAAGACGAAGGAATTAACCTGGCAAGGTACCTTCCATAGCTAGAAATAGCAGCCAAATCTCACACAATTCATTGAATCCTTCTTCCATTGCTAAAAATAGCAACCCAGTCCTGAGCAAATCATGGACATTTCTCATCCATAGCTAGAAATAGCAGCCAAATCACGGACATCCCTCATTCATAAAACATAAAAGAGAAACAAAGAATTGGCGCGCCAAAAACCGAACGTCTACAGAATTAAAAACATTAAATGATTTCATAGTAGAATACTTACGGAAATGTTTCGTAAAGGATAGTGTTGTTATATATGTGTGTATCTGGTAGTTGAGAAAGACATTATAAGAATTATAAATGTATTTATAAGAAGATAAAGCGTAATTAACGCAGAGGCAATTTAACCGGATATCAACCTGAAGTGGGAAGTTCGCTCAGTGCGCATGCGTGGTTCCTTTCTTTAAATGTTTGTGGTCGCTTAGGGAAATCATCTTCCTTTACGTATCTCTATACTGCTGTTGATGTCTGTGTGTCCTTGCAGAGGGACAACATGGTAACGACGTTATTAGGAGAGATCGGGAAGGTGAAAAGGGGGAGGGGTAAAGTGTAGTAGCGGGAAGAAACGGCACGTCAAGCTAAGAGAAGTTAGTATGAGTTAAGGCACTTGTGAACCTGATAGGAGGAATGAAGGGCGGAAATAGACAATTGGGAAATTAGCAATTAGCGATGGCGAAAGGGAAAAGTGACAAAATTGGAAAATGATGGAAGAACTGAAAACAATTATTGAAAAACTGATGAGAAGTTGAAGCAGTGTGAAAGGGTGAGGGTTTGGTAGATTAATGAACTGCAAGGAGATTCTTAAAAATTCCTGCAAGTTTTTTTTCCTACTTTTTATCTTTTCAGAATTTTTTTCACTTTTTTTTCGAAAGCTGAAAAAATATTTGAAGGATTCCCTTGCAAGAGTGATACATAAATTTTCAAGGTTTAACGGTTTGATGATTGATTGAATGATAAATAGATAGATAGGCAGGTAGGTAGGTAAACAGATAGATGGGCAGGTAGACAGATGGATGGATGGAGTGATAGACAGGTATGGAGAAAGACAATTTAGTTTCATAGAATATAGATTTTTATTTAGCAACAGTTGTAAGCTATACATAGCAGAATAGATGGATCATTCCACTCGGCACTTGGGTGGGGTGTATCATTATTAATAATATCCCACAACAGTTGTAGAGTCCATTCTTTTCCAACGAATAACTTTGCGTTCCCAAATTTCTGCCTATGCTGCTTGATGGTGAGGATGCAACCAATCTGGATTGTGTAACCAGATTCATAGGTTATGAAGTGGCTGGTAGGTTTCCCCAAGTTCTGAAATTAATATTGACAAAAACAGGGTGGGTTTGAGAAGGATCAGAGGATCTTCCAAAATGTATTTTCTCAAGTTTATGAAAATAATTCTAATTTGGATCCTTGAAAACGGATCTCCGCAACAATTAATTTAAAGAAACTAGTCTTGGGGAAACTAACAAGGAATCAGTCTATTATGGGGCACTAAACTATACATAAGCCTCGTGTTCTTCCTTTCCGTACTTGGGGTCATTGTTTATATACATATTTGATAACTTTACAATATTCCTGTGTATGAAAAAGTCAGAACTCCTGTTGTTGTATAACACATTTAATAAGTGAAGCATTTCAAACATAAGGAACAACAAATATACTGTAATTACATGATGCAATATTCAAGAAAGAGCAATGTGTAGGGTTGCAAGTAGGAGGAAGGTTTTTGCTATAGGGATCCTTACATCACAGAAAGGTGAAAATTGCAAAAAACAAAACAAAAAAAAAAATCTAACATTTTTGGATATACTATAATTTCAGTTGCCTCGATCAGAGGAATATTGAAAATATACAGCAGACAAGAAACCACCTTTTGCCTTTCTTCCCTCTAAGAATATATCTCTTGTTAAGTCACAATTTTGAGAGAATGATTTATCAAAGATATCACAATGATATGACATTTTTTCTTTGGGTCAAGTGGAAAAAGAACAATCATTGATGCACGAAATTACATCTGCGTTTATTCACGATCTCTGATATGATGTAAATAAATCATTACTAAACCCATATTGTCGCCTGTCTTCTTGATGGACAGCCATCACCCTTCTAGAGTCTGTATAAATGCTGTCATTATTTGGATTAAAAAACAAAACAATTGAATGAATCATTGACAATTTAATGGGCATACATGTTGCAGAGACTCACATATAAATACACAAATGGAATATCAATCAGATTTTATGAAATATTCATATAATATTGTCCCCACTTCTCGTTACTATTGTAAATTACACTTTAACAACAATTTACTGTGTATAGAGATTTAGTGGGTCTGTTCAGTTTGGCCAACAAATTCTTTAATTAATTTTTTTAACCATATAGTTTGAAACTTCGTATGCTGGTAGAATATCTCACACAGACCATGGTTTGCTTCAAACATTTCCTGCAAATTTTCGTATTGTAAAGCTGTCATCTTTGGGAAATCTTAGCCAATACACGAAACTCACAGGTTTTGACTTACTCTCTAACTTCTAAAAGTCTCATCAAACTCAGAGCTTTTGACTGACCCTTCAACTTCTGCCGATAATATATATATATACTCTTTTACTTGTTTCAGTCATTTGACCATAGCCATGCTGGAGCACCGCCTTCAGAGAAGAAAATCGACCGTAGGACTTATTCCTTGTAAGCCTAATACTTATTCTATCGGTTTCTTTTTGCCAAATCGCTAGGTTACGGGGATGTAAACACACCACCATCGATTGTCAAGCAATGGTGGGGGGGACAAGCACAGACACAAACACACATACATATATATGTAAATACATATATACGACAGGCTTCTTTCAGTTTCCATCTACCAAATCCACTCACAAGGATTTGGTCAGCCCAAGGCGATAGTAGAAGACCCCTGCACAAGATGCCACGCAGTAGGACTGAACCCGGAACCATGTGGTTGGTAAGCAAGCTACTTACCACACAGCCACTCCTACACCTATATATATATATATATACATATATATGCGTAAAAAAATCTCATCACGCAATTGAACCAATAAAAAAGCTTCTACCTGGTTGCTTAACATGCTAAAAATAGCAGCCAACACATCCCCCTACCTAAATCGCATGCTCATTCTACGTAATGTCCTAGATTGCCCCGAAATCTTTGATGATAGGTTTGCTGAATCAGGGTTGATTTGCATTTTGTCTATTTAATGAAAATAATCATAACCTGGACTCTTGGAAATTTATCTCTGTAAAGTTTAATTCAAAGAAACTATTCTTCAGAAACAAACAAGGAAAAAGTCTCCTCTGTTCTGCAATTGGCGGTCATTGTTTACAATATTGCAGAGTATGAAAAAAATCAAGACTTTTCTTATTGTATAACATATTTAATATGTGAAGCGTTTAAAAGATAATACATATATATATGCAGAAATTTATGGATGTGATATTCACTACAGAATAATGTGTGGGGTTGTCAAGCAGAAGAGTTTAAATAGAGAGGTCCTTACACCATCGAAAGGAATCTGCACTCGTAGTTGTGGAACAAAGAGAGGTAAAAATTGCACAAACAAAAGAAGACAAATATAAATGTCTTAAAATACTTTCGTCATATCTTCCATTGCACAAAGCGGAGGAACATTAAAAATTCATACCAAACAAAAAACTATGTTTTTCATTTCTCTCCTTCATGAATATATTTGTGGTTTCATGAATTACAATTTTGAGACCAAGATTTACCACAGATATGACAATGATATGGTTACTCTCAAGTATGAGTACGTTTGTGTCCAGTTAACTGAATATTTTGAGAGAATTATTTACCACAGATATCACAGTGATATGGTTTCTCTCCTGTATGAATACGTTTATGTATTGTTAAGACAAAACTGTGAGAGAATGATTTACCACAGATATCACAAGGATATGGTTTTCTTCCCAGTATGAATACGTTTATGCTAAGTTAAGTGAACACTTTGAGAGAATGATTCACCACAGATATCACAGTGATATGGTTTCTCTCCTGTATGAATATGTTTATGTGTAGTTAAAATACTATTCTTAGAGAATGATTTACCACAGACATCACAATTATAGGGTTTCTCTCCTGTATGAATACGTTTGTGTGAAATAACATGACCACTGCAAGAGAATGATTTGCCACAGATATCACAATGATATGGCTTCTCTCCTGTATGAGAACGTTTGTGTGTAGTTAAATCACGGCTGTGAGAGAATGATTTGCCACAGATATCACAGTGATATGGTTTCTCCCCTGTATGAATACGTATATGTGTAGAAAGATTACTACTTTGAGGGAACGATTTACCACAGACATCACAATGATATGGCTTCTCTCCTGTATGAGTACGTTTGTGCACAGTAACACTTGTATTGCGAGTGAATGATTTACCACAGATATCACAGTGATATGGTTTCTCTCCTGTATGAATATGTTTATGTGTAGTTAAAATACTATTCTTAGAGAATGATTTACCACAGACATCACAATTATAGGGTTTCTCTCCTGTATGAATAAGTTTGTGTGAAATAACATGACCACTGCAAGAGAATGATTTGCCACAGATATCACAATGATATGGCTTCTCTCCTGTATGAGAACGTTTGTGTGTAGTTAAATCACGGCTGTGAGAGAATGATTTGCCACAGATATCACAGTGATATGGTTTTTCCCCTGTATGAATACGTATATGTGTAGAAAGATTACTACTTTGAGGGAACGATTTACCACAGACATCACAATGATATGGCTTCTCTCCTGTATGAGTACGTTTGTGCACAGTAACACTTGTATTGCGAGTGAATGATTTACCACATATATCACAGTGATATGGTTTCTCTCCTGTATGAATACGTTTGTGCTTAGTTAATGTACTACTATCAGAGAATGATTTACCACAGATATCACAGTGATATGGTTTCTCTCCTGTATGAGTACGTTTGTGCACAGTAACATTTCTATTCCTAGTGAATGGTTTACCACAGATATCACAAGGATATGGTTTCTCTACTGTATGAATACGTTTGTGCATAATTAGGTTATATTCTTTAAAACAAGGACTTTCTGCAGATATCAGTCATATGACCCTATCTCTTTTATCATGTGTTGAGAGGAAATTAATTCCATAATTTTCTTACTCTCTTCTATAACTTTCTCTCTCAAATCCCAGTTTATATATTTTTCTTCCTTTTGTTCTTGTACTTTATATCTTACAAACACTTTTACTGCTCTATTTCTGTCCAGTGTTACCTTTCTTCAGCAACACTTCCATAAATTAAATCCAATAGGCACCTCTTCTTGCGACTCCAGTAAGTGATGTTCATAAATTTTGCGAATAATATTATTTCAGAGCAAACGTTTCACAGGAATTCTACCAGAAATTTATAGAAACAATCTAATACATCGTTTTCATATAAAAGTTTCCTTCAGCTTTTAAAACATGTCAGATATTGAGGGGGTCTCTTCTGTTACATCAATGTCATCTGATGTTCTGAAATTATATAGAAACAACAGTGTAAGATGTAGAGGCTAATGAAAAAATGCAGATTCATTTCTATTGAGATAATCTGTAGAAATAAACATTTATCTTAACAACTGAGCTGGATGCCGACAGCTCCATAAAGAATGGCCAATCTTTAAATGTAGATTGAAGATGTGGAAGTGGAACATCCAGGAAGACAGGGTATAAAGTTCTGAAGAACCTTTCAGGTGAGATGACAAAGGGACAAAATTCCTGGCGACTTGCTCTACTCAAGATCTGCACTCCATACCAAAAGTGTTAAGACATCCCTCTGGAGGCAAAAAGCACTTGTGGCCATTCCCCGTAGAAGCAGCCTTGTAAAAGTGCTGTCATGTTAATGGGTCCATGTTATGTCACGTATAAGTGAATAGTCGAGTCGTCACGGAAACAAGCGACTTCATGCCTTGGTTTCGTCGAGTCATAACGAAAAACGCCGTTTTTTAAAATAAATATAAATCTGTCTTCATATATCTTATGCACCCTGTATATATGTATACACACACACAAATGGACCGTCTTTCATTTTTCAACTCCATTATCCGAGGTCATGAAAATATAAACAAAAACTTTACGGAAATTACCGAACGAACATGACGAATCTGAGACCAAAAAGCATCGGTTTCTGAACATTTCGGTGGCTGGAGTGTATTTGAGAATATTTCCCCAAATTAAAGACGAAGGAATTAACCTGGCAAGGTACCTTCCATAGCTAGAAATAGCAGCCAAATCTCACACAATTCATTGAATCCTTCTTCCATTGCTAAAAATAGCAACCCAGTCCTGAGCAAATCATGGACATTTCTCATCCATAGCTAGAAATAGCAGCCAAATCACGGACATCCCTCATTCATAAAACATAAAAGAGAAACAAAGAATTGGCGCGCCAAAAACCGAACGTCTACAGAATTAAAAACATTAAATGATTTCATAGTAGAATACTTACGGAAATGTTTCGTAAAGGATAGTGTTGTTATATATGTGTGTATCTGGTAGTTGAGAAAGACATTATAAGAATTATAAATGTATTTATAAGAAGATTAAGCGTAATTAACGCAGAGGCAATTTAACCGGATATCAACCTGAAGTGGGAAGTTCGCTCAATGCGCATGCGTGGTTCCTTTCTTTAAATGTTTGTGGTCGCTTAGGGAAATCATCTTCCTTTACGTATCTCTATACTGCTGTTGATGTCTGTGTGTCCTTGCAGAGGGACAACATGGTAACGACGTTATTAGGAGAGATCGGGAAGGTGAAAAGGGGGAGGGGTAAAGTGTAGTAGCGGGAAGAAACGGCACGTCAAGCTAAGAGAAGTTAGTATGAGTTAAGGCACTTGTGAACCTGATAGGAGGAATGAAGGGCGGAAATAGACAATTGGGAAATTAGCAATTAGCGATGGCGAAAGGGAAAAGTGACAAAATTGGAAAATGATGGAAGAACTGAAAACAATTATTGAAAAACTGATGAGAAGTTGAAGCAGTGTGAAAGGGTGAGGGTTTGGTAGATTAATGAACTGCAAGGAGATTCTTAAAAATTCCTGCAAGTTTTTTTTCCTACTTTTTATCTTTTCAGAATTTTTTTCACTTTTTTTTCGAAAGCTGAAAAAATATTTGAAGGATTCCCTTGCAAGAGTGATACATAAATTTTCAAGGTTTAACGGTTTGATGATTGATTGAATGATAAATAGATAGATAGGCAGGTAGGTAGGTAAACAGATAGATGGGCAGGTAGACAGATGGATGGATGGAGTGATAGACAGGTATGGAGAAAGACAATTTAGTTTCATAGAATATAGATTTTTATTTAGCAACAGTTGTAAGCTATACATAGCAGAATAGATGGATCATTCCACTCGGCACTTGGGTGGGGTGTATCATTATTAATAATATCCCACAACAGTTGTAGAGTCCATTCTTTTCCAACGAATAACTTTGCGTTCCCAAATTTCTGCCTATGCTGCTTGATGGTGAGGATGCAACCAATCTGGATTGTGTAACCAGATTCATAGGTTATGAAGTGGCTGGTAGGTTTCCCCAAGTTCTGAAATTAATATTGACAAAAACAGGGTGGGTTTGAGAAGGATCAGAGGATCTTCCAAAATGTATTTTCTCAAGTTTATGAAAATAATTCTAATTTGGATCCTTGAAAACGGATCTCCGCAACAATTAATTTAAAGAAACTAGTCTTGGGGAAACTAACAAGGAATCAGTCTATTATGGGGCACTAAACTATACATAAGCCTCGTGTTCTTCCTTTCCGTACTTGGGGTCATTGTTTATATACATATTTGATAACTTTACAATATTCCTGTGTATGAAAAAGTCAGAACTCCTGTTGTTGTATAACACATTTAATAAGTGAAGCATTTCAAACATAAGGAACAACAAATATACTGTAATTACATGATGCAATATTCAAGAAAGAGCAATGTGTAGGGTTGCAAGTAGGAGGAAGGTTTTTGCTATAGGGATCCTTACATCACAGAAAGGTGAAAATTGCAAAAAACAAAACAAAAAAAAAAATCTAACATTTTTGGATATACTATAATTTCAGTTGCCTCGATCAGAGGAATATTGAAAATATACAGCAGACAAGAAACCACCTTTTGCCTTTCTTCCCTCTAAGAATATATCTCTTGTTAAGTCACAATTTTGAGAGAATGATTTATCAAAGATATCACAATGATATGACATTTTTTCTTTGGGTCAAGTGGAAAAAGAACAATCATTGATGCACGAAATTACATCTGCGTTTATTCACGATCTCTGATATGATGTAAATAAATCATTACTAAACCCATATTGTCGCCTGTCTTCTTGATGGACAGCCATCACCCTTCTAGAGTCTGTATAAATGCTGTCATTATTTGGATTAAAAAACAAAACAATTGAATGAATCATTGACAATTTAATGGGCATACAAGTTGCAGAGACTCACATATAAATACACAAATGGAATATCAATCAGATTTTATGAAATATTCGTATAATATTGTCCCCACTTCAGGTTACTATTGTAAGTTACACTTTAACAACAATTTACTGTGTATAGAGATTTATTGGGTCTGTTCAGTTTGGCCAACAAATTCTTTAATTAATTTTTTTAACCATATAGTTTGAAACTTCGTATACTGGTAGAATATCTCACACAGACCATGGTTTGCTTCAAACATTTCCTGCAAATTTTCGTATTGTAAAGCTGTCGTCTTTGGGAAATCTTAGCCAATACACGAAACTCTCAGGTTTTGACTTACTCTCTAACTTCTAAAAGTCTCATCAAACTCAGAGCTTTTGACTGACTCTCCAACTTCTGCCAATAATATATATATATATATATATACTCTTTTACTTGTTTCAGTCATTTGACCGTGGCCATGCTGGAGCACCGCCTTCAGTGAAGAAAATCGACCGTAGGACTTATTCCTTGTAAGCCTAGTACTTATTCTATCGGTTTCTTTTTGCCAAATCGCTAAGTTACGGGGATGTAAACACACAACCATCGATTGTCAAGCAATGGTGGGGGGACAAGCACAGACACAAACACACATACATATATATGTAAATACATATATACGACAGGCTTCTTTCAGTTTCCGTCTACCAAATCCACTCAGAAGGATTTGGTCGGCCCGAGGCTATAGTAGAAGACACCTGCCCAAGGTGCCACGCAGTGGGACTGAACCCGGAACCATGTGGTTGGTAAGCAAGCTACTTACCACACAGCCACTCCTACACCTATATATATATATACATATATATGCGTAAAAAAATCTCATCACGCAATTGAACCAATAAAAAAGCTTCTACCTGGTTGCTTAACATGCTAAAAATAGCAGCCAACACATCCCCCTACCTAAATCGCATGCTCATTCTACGTAATGTCCTAGATTACCCCGAAATCTTTGATGATAGGTTTGCTGAATCAGGGTTGATTTGCATTTTGTCTATTTAATGAAAATAATCATAACCTGGACTCTTGGAAATTTATCTCTGTAAAGTTTAATTCAAAGAAACTATTCTTCATAACCAAACAAGGAAAAAGTCTCCTCTGTTCTGCAATTGGCGGTCATTGTTTACAATATTGCAGTGTATGAAAACAATCAAGACTTTTCTTATTGTATAACATATTTAATATGTGAAGTGTTTAAAAGATAATACATATATATATGCAGAAATTTATGGATGTGATATTCACTACAGAATAATGTGTGGGGTTGTCAAGCAGAAGAGTTTAAATATAGAGTTCCTTACACCATCGAAAGGAATCTGCACTCGTAGTTGTGGAACAAAGAGAGGTAAAAATTGCACAAACAAAACAAGGAAATATAAACATTTTAAAATACTTTCGTCATATCTTCCATTGCACGAAGCGCAGGAATATTAAAAATTCATACCAAAGAAGAATCTACGTTTTTCATTTCTCTCCTTCATGAATATGTTTGTGGTTTCATGAGTTACAATTTTGAGACAATGATTTACCACAGATATGACAATGATATGGTTACTCTCAAGTATGAATATATTTGTGTCTAGTTACGTGACTACTCTGAGAGAATGATTTACCACAGATATCACAATGATATGGTTTCTCTCCTGTATGAGTACGTTTGTGTATAGTTAAGTGAATATTTCGAGAGAATGATTTACCACAGACATCACATTGATATGGCCTTTCTCCTGTATGAATATGTTTGTGTCTAGATAAGTTACTACTGTGAGGGAATGATTTACCACAGATATCACAATGATATGGTTTTCTTCCCAGTATGAATACGTTTATGCTCAGTGAAGTGAACACTTTGAGAGAATGATTCACCACAGATATCACAGTGATATGGTTTCTCTCCCGTATGCATATGTTTATGTGTAGTTAAAATACTATTCTTAGAGAATGATTTACCACAGACATCACAATTATAGGGTTTCTCTCCTGTATGAATACGTTTGTGTGCAATAACATGACTACTGCAAGAGAATGATTTGCCACAGATATCACAATGATATGGCTTCTCTCCTGTATGAGTACGTTTATGTTTAGTTAAAATACTATTATTAGAGAATGATTTACCACAGACATCACAATTATAGGGTTTCTCTCCTGTATGAATACGTTTGTGTGAAATAACATGACCACTGCAAGAGAATGATTTGCCACAGATATCACAATGATATGGCTTCTCTCCTGTATGAGAACGTTTGTGTGTAGTTAAATCACGGCTGTGAGAGAATGATTTGCCACAGATATCACAGTGATATGGTTTCTCCCCTGTATGAATACGTATATGTGTAGAAAGATTACTACTTTGAGGGAACGATTTACCACAGACATCACAATGATATGGCTTCTCTCCTGTATGAGTACGTTTGTGCACAGTAACACTTGTATTGCGAGTGAATGATTTACCACAGATATCACAGTGATATGGTTTCTCTCCTGTATGAATACGTTTGTGCTTAGTTAATGTACTACTATCAGAGAATGATTTACCACAGATATCACAGTGATATGGTTTCTCTCCTGTATGAGTACGTTTGTGCACAGTAACATTTCTATTCCTAGTGAATGGTTTACCACAGATATCACAAGGATATGGTTTCTCTACTGTATGAATACGTTTGTGCATAATTAGGTTATATTCTTTAAAACAAGGACTTTCTGCAGATATCAGTCATATGACCCTATCTCTTTTATCATGTGTTGAGAGGAAATCAATTCTATAATTTTCTTACTCTCTTCTATAACTTTCTCTCTCAAATCTCAGTTTATATATTTTTCTTCCTCTTGTTCTTGTACTTTATATCTTACAAACACTTTTACTGCTCTATTTCTGTCCAGTGTTACCTTTCTTCAGCAACACTTCCATAAATTAAATCCAACAGGCACCTCTTCTTGCGACTCCAGTAAGTGATGTACATAAATTTTGCGAATAATATTATTTCAGAGCAAACGTTTCACAGGAATTCTACCAGAGATTCATAGAAACAATCTAATACATCGTTTTCATATAAAAGTTTCCTTCAGCTTTTAAAACATGTCAGATATTGAGGAGGTCTCTTCTGTTACATCAATGTCATCTGATGTTCTGAAATTATATAGAAACAACAGTGTAAGATGTAGAGGCTAATGAAAAAATACAGATTCATTTCTATTGAGATAATCTGTAGAAATAAACATTTATCTTAACAACTGAGCTGGATGCTGACAGCTCCATAAAGAATGGCCAATCTTTAAATGTAGATTGAAGATGTGGAAGTGGAACATCCAGGAAGACAGGGTATAAAGTTCTGAAGGACCTTTCAGGTGAGATAACAAAGGGACAAAATTCCTGGCGACTTGCTTTAGTCAAGATCTGCAGTCCATACCAAAAGTGTTAAGACATATCCCTCTGGAGGCAAAAAGAACTTGTGGCCATTCCCCGTAGAAGCAGCCTTGTAAAAGTGCTGTCATGTTAATGTGTCCATGCCATTTCACGTATAATTCACGGAAACAAGCGACTTCTTGATTTGGTTTCGTCGAGTCATAACGAAAAACGCCGTTTTTTAAAATAAATATAAATCTGTCTTCATATATCTTATGCACCCTGTATATATGTATACACACACACAAATGGACCGTCTTTCATTTTTCAACTACCTTATCAGAGGTCATGAAAATATAAACAAAAACTTTACGGAAATTACCGAACGAAGATGACGAATGTGAGACAAAAAAGCATGGGTTTCTGAACATTTCGGTGGCTGGAGTGTATTTGAGAATATTTCCCCAACTAAAAGACGAAGGAATTAACCTGGCAAGGTACCTTCCATAGCTAGAAATAGCAGCCAAATCTCACACAATTCATTGAATCCTTCTTCCATTGCTAAAAATAGCAACCCAGTCCTGAGCAAATAATGGACAGTTCTCATCGATAGCTAGAAATAGCAGCCAAATCACGGACATCCCTCATTCATAAAACATAAAAGAGAAACAAAGAATTGGCGCGCCAAAAACCGAACGTCTACAGAATTAAAAACATTAAATGATTTCATAGTAGAATACTTACGGAAATGTTTCGTAAAGGATAGTGTTGTTATATATGTGTGTATCTGGTAGTTGAGAAAGACATTATAAGAATTATAAATGTATTTATAAGAAGATAAAGCGTAATTAACGCAGAGGCCATTTAACCGGATATCAACCTGAAGTGGGAAGTTCGCTCAATGCGCATGCGTGGTTCCTTTCTTTAAATGTTTGTGGTCGCTTAGGGAATTCATCTTCTTTTACGTATCTCTATAGTGCTGTTGATGTCTGTGTGTCCTTGCAGAGGGACAACATGGTAACGACGTTATTAGGAGAGATCGGGAAGGTGAAAAGGGGGAGGGGTAAAGTGTAGTAGCGGGAAGAAACGGCACGTCAAGCTAAGAGAAGTTAGTATGAGTTAAGGCACTTGTGAACCTGATAGGAGGAATGAAGGGCGGAAATAGACAATTGGGAAATTAGCAAAGTGACAAAATTGGAAAATGATGGAAGAACTGAAAACAATTATTGAAAAACTGATGAGAAGTTGAAGCATTGTGAAAGGGTGAGGGTTTGGTAGATTGATGAACTGCAAGGAGATTCTTAAAAATTCCTGCAAGTTTTTTTTCCTACTTTTTATCTTTTCAGAATTTTTTTCACTTTTTTTTCGAAAGCTGAAAAAATATTTGAAGGATTCCCTTGCAAGAGTGATACATAAATTTTCAAGGTTTAACGGTTTGATGATTGATTGAATGATAAATAGATAGATAGGCAGGTAGGTAGGTAAACAGATAGATGGGCAGGTAGACAGATGGATGGATGGAGTGATAGACAGGTATGGAGAAAGACAATTTAGTTTCATAGAATATAGATTTTTATTTAGCAACAGTTGTAAGCTATACATAGCAGAATAGATGGATCATTCCACTTGGCACTTGGGTGGGGTGTATCATTATTAATAATATCCCACAACAGTTGTAGAGTCCATTCTTTTCCAACGAATAACTTTGCGTTCCCAAATTTCTGCCTATGCTGCTTGATGGTGAGGATGCAACCAATCTGGATTGTGTAACCAGATTCATAGGTTATGAAGTGGCTGGTAGGTTTCCCCAAGTTCTGAAATTAATATTGACAAAAACAGGGTGGGTTTGAGAAGGATCAGAGGATCTTCCAAAATGTATTTTCTCAAGTTTATGAAAATAATTCTAATTTGGATCCTTGAAAACGGATCTCCGCAACAATTAATTTAAAGAAACTAGTCTTGGGGAAACTAACAAGGAATCAGTCTATTATGGGGCACTAAACTATACATAAGCCTCGTGTTCTTCCTTTCCGTACTTGGGGTCATTGTTTATATACATATTTGATAACTTTACAATATTCCTGTGTATGAAAAAGTCAGAACTCCTGTTGTTGTATAACACATTTAATAAGTGAAGCATTTCAAACATAAGGAACAACAAATATACTGTAATTACATGATGCAATATTCAAGAAAGAGCAATGTGTAGGGTTGCAAGTAGGAGGAAGGTTTTTGCTATAGGGATCCTTACATCACAGAAAGGTGAAAATTGCAAAAAACAAAACAAAAAAAAAATCTAACATTTTTGGATATACTATAATTTCAGTTGTCTCGATCAGAGGAATATTGAAAATATACAGCAGACAAGAAACCACCTTTTGCCTTTCTTCCCTCTAAGAATATATCTCTTGTTAAGTCACAATTTTGAGAGAATGATTTATCAAAGATATCACAATGATATGACATTTTTTCTTTGGGTCAAGTGGAAAAAGAACAATCATTGATGCACGAAATTACATCTGCGTTTATTCACGATCTCTGATATGATGTAAATAAATCATTACTAAACCCATATTGTCGCCTGTCTTCTTGATGGACAGCCATCACCCTTCTAGAGTCTGTATAAATGCTGTCATTATTTGGATTAAAAAAAACAAAACAATTGAATGAATCATTGACAATTTAATGGGCATACAAGTCGCAGAGACTCACATATAAATACACAAATGGAATATCAATCAGATTTTATGAAATATTCGTATAATATTGTCCCCACTTCTCGTTACTATTGTAAATTACACTTTAACAACAATTTACTGTGTATAGAGATTTATTGGGTCTGTTCAGTTTGGCCAACAAATTCTTTAATTAATTTTTTTAACCATATAGTTTGAAACTTCGTATACTGGTAGAATATCTCACACAGACCATGGTTTGCTTCAAACATTTCCTGCAAATTTTCGTATTGTAAAGTTGTCGTCTTTGGGAAATCTTAGCCAATACACGAAACTCTCAGGTTTTGACTTACTCTCTAACTTCTAAAAGTCTCATCAAACTCAGAGCTTTTGACTGACTCTTCAACTTCTGCGGATAATATATATATATATATATATATACTCTTTTACTTGTTTCAGTCATTTGACCGTGGCCATGCTGAAGCACCGCCTTTAGTCGAGAAAATCAACCCCAGGACTTATTCCTTGTAAGCCTAATACTTATTCTATCGGTTTCTTTTTGCCAAATCGCTAGGTTACGGGGATGTAAACACACCACCATCGATTGTCAAGCAATGGTGGGGGGACAAGCACAGACACAAACACACATACATATATACGACAGGCTTCTTTCAGTTTCCGTCTACCAAATCCACTCAAGGATTTGGTCAGCCCGAGGCTATAGTAGAAGACCCCTGCACAAGATGCCACGCAGTAGGACTGAACCCGGAACCATGTGGTTGGTAAGCAAGCTACTTACCACACAGCCACTCCTACACCTATATATATATATATACATATATATGCGTAAAAAAATCTCATCACGCAATTGAACCAATAAAAAAGCTTCTACCTGGTTGCTTAACATGCTAAAAATAGCAGCCAACCCCTACCTAAATTGCATGCTCATTCTACGTATTGTCCTAGATTACCCCGAAATCTTTGATGATAGGTTTGCTGAATCAGGGTTGATTTGCATTTTGTCTATTTAATGAAAATAATCCTAACCTGGACCCTTGAAAATTTATCTCTGTAAAGTTTAATTCAAAGAAACTATTCTTCAGAAAAAAACAAGGAAAAATTCTCCTCTGTTCTGCAATTGGCAGTCATTGTTTACAATAATGCAGTGTATGAAAAAAATCAAGACTTTTCTTATTGTATAACATATTTAATATGTGAAGCGTTTAAAAGATAATACATATATATATGCAGAGATTTAAGGATGTGTTATTCACTAAAGAATAATGTGTGGGGTTGTCAAGCAGAAGAGATTAAATATAGGGGTTCTTACACCATCGAAAGGAATCTACACTTGTAGTAGTGGAACAAAGAGAGGTAAAAATTGCACAAACAAAACAAGAAAATATAAACATTTTAAAATACTTTCGTCATATCTTCCATTGCACAAAGCGCAGGAATATTAAAAATTCATACCAAAGAAGAAACTATGTTTTTCATTTCTCTCCTTCATGAATATGTTTGTGGTTTCATGAGTTACAATTTTGAGACAATGATTTACCACAGATATGACAATGATATGGTTACTCTCAAGTATGAATATATCCGTGTCTAGATAAGTTACTACCGTCAGAGAATGATTTACCACAGATATCACAGTGATATGGTTTCTCTCCTGTATGAGTACGTTTGTGTATTGTTAAGACACATCCCCGAGAGAATGATTTACCACAGTGATAAGGTTTCTCTCCTGTATGAGTACGTTTATGTATTGTTAAGACACATCCCTGAGAGAATGATTTACCACAGATATCACAATGATATGGTTTCTCTCCTGTATGAGTACGTTTATGTATTGTTAAGACACATCCCCGAGAAAATGATTTACCACAGTGATAAGGTTTCTCTCCTGTATGAGTACGTTTATGTATTGTTAAGACACATCCCTGAGAGAATGATTTACCACAGATATCACAATGATATGGTTTCTCTCCTGTATGAGTACGTTTGTGCTTAATATACTACTATCAGAGAATGATTCACCACAGATATCACAACGATATGTTTTCTCTCCTGTATGAATATATTTGTCTCTAGATACGTGACTACTGTAAGAGAATGATTTACCACAGATATCACACTGATATGGTTTTTCTCCTGTATGAGTACGTTTGTGCACATTAACATAACCACTATCAGAGAATGATTTGCCACAGATATCGCACTGACATGTTTTCTGTCCTGTATGAACATATTTGTGTCTAGATAAGTTACTATTTCGAGAGAATGATTTACCACAGATATCACAATGATATAGTTTTTCACCTGTATGAATATGCTTGTGTCTAGATAAGTCACTACTGCTACAGAATGATTTACCACAGATATCACAATAATATGGTTTTTCTCCTGTATGAATACGTTTATGTTTAGTTAAGACCCAACTATGAGAGAATGATTTACCACAGATATCACAGTGATATGGTTTTTCTCCTATATGAGTACGTTTGTGCACCTTAACATAACCACTATCAGAGAATGATTTACCACAGATATCACAAGGATACGGTTTCTCTCCTGTATGAGTACGTTTGTGGATAATTAGGTTATATTCTTTAAAAGGACTTTCTGCAGATATCAGTCATATGACCCTATCTCTTTTATCATGTGTTGAGAGGAAATCAATTCTATAATTTTCTTACTCTCTTCTATTACTTTCTCTCTCAAATCCCAGTTTATATATTTTTCTTCCTTTTGTTCTTGTACTTTATATCTTACAAACACTTTTACTGCTCTATTTCTGTCCAGTGTTACCTTTCTTCAGCAACACTTCCATAAATTAAATCCAATAGGCACCTCTTCTTGCGACTCCAGTAAGTGATGTTCATAAATTTTGCGAATAATATTATTTCAGAGCAAACGTTTCACAGGAATTCTACCAGAAATTCATAGAAACAATCTAATACATCGTTTTCATATAAAAGTTTCCTTCAGATTTTAAAACATGGTAGATATTGAGGTCTCTTCTGTTACGTCAATGTCCTCTGATGTTCTGAAATAATAGAGAAACAACAGTGTAAAATGTAGATTCATTTCTACTGAGATGAATGGTAGAAATAAACATTTATATCTTAACAACTAAGCTGGATGACAACAGCTCCATAAAGAAGTCTTCCTCTTCGCCCTTTTCAAGCCTAGCCAGGCTCATGGGCCCAGTTTCTATGGCGTATGTGTCACCCACCAACTGGACAGGATGCCAGTCCGTTGCAGCATTACTCAAGAAACAGTGAGCAAAAGAGTACAACAGGGGTCACCACCACCCCCTGTCAGAGCCTTATGTAGCTTTAGGTGTTTTTGCTCAATAAACACACACAACGCCCGGTCTGGGAATCTAAACCGTGATCCTCCGATCGCGAGTCCGCTGCCCTAACCACTGGGCCATTGCGCCTCCACCCATAAAGAAGTGCTAATCTTTAAAAGTAGATGGAACATGTGGAAGTAGGACAGCCAGAAAGACAGGGTATAAAGTTCTGAAGATGAACAAGATTCCTGGTGACTTGCTCCATTCAAGATCTGCAGTCCATACCAAAAGTGTTAAGACATATATCCCTCTGGAGGCAAAAAGCACTTGTGGCCATGCAGTGCCATTTAAAATTGCCCATGTAGTGCCATATAAAAGCACCCTGCACAATATGAGGTTGTTGGCACTGCCCCCTCCCCATATGCAATGTCCTCCGTTTCGCTAGGATGAATTGTATGAAATCAGCCGTGACCAGGACCATCTCATTGAATGGCTGAAAAGATATGGACTTTTAGCAGCAGCGCATGTCTGTGACTGTGGCCACAATTGTTCATTTTCGAAATTTCGGCCAGTTCAAGATGGATATAGCTGGAAGTGTACTGGTCAACAGTGTCAAAAACGCTTTTCTATTAGAAAAGGATCGTTTTTCCAAAAGAGCAATTTGCCTTTGAAAACAATACTGCTCTTTTTGTATTGGTGGTCTATTGATGTGCCCTTGCGTAGAATTATGCACGAACTACAAATTGCGAGTTGGTCCACTGTGGTGGATTGGGCCAATTTCTGCCGAGATATCCTGGCACAACACCTAATTGCTAACCCAATAATGATTGGCGGCCCTGATGTCGTAGTTGCCATCGATGAATCGAAATTCATGCACCGAAAGTATCGGCGGAGTGCGCACTACGACGGCACTTGGGTGTTGGGTGGGGTTGAATTGGAGAACCCCGCCAATTGCTTTTTATCTATATGCCCGGATAATAGCCGGTCCATGGATTCCTTGGAATCCATTATCCGGCAACATGTCCATCCAGGGAGCATGATTTTCACCGATGAATGGGCAGGTTATCGCAATTTGCAACAGCAAGGGTTCCTGCATTTAACGGTAAACCACTCAGTTTCATTTGTTGATGAAGCCACAGGTGTACATACAAATCATGTGGGCGCATGCTAGGCGCAAATACCGGCAACTTTATGGTACCTCATCCGAGTTGTTTTCCACGTATTTAATAGAATTCATGTGGCGGAAGAGGTACTCCACTAGACAGTTTGAGCACCTCTTTGCTCAAATTGCTGAGCAATACACATTTTAAATACACATATACATGACATACTTTTTTTTTAAACAAACATTTTTTAACTAATACAAGATTTCACATAAGATCAATGAAGAATACAAACGTACTGAAACAGTGACTAAACTTGTTATTTTGTTGGGATTAATCCACCTTTAAAGTGAAAAAAACAAAACCGGCGTATACAACAGGTATGTAAAATATATTTGTGTACTTTTTCTGTTTATTCTTAATCTTCGTGTTTTTGCAAGATTGAAAAAAAAGTTTCGGAAAGCTAACATTTTAAAATTCTTCGGGAAGCGACCATGTGATAGTTTCTATATTTAACCGTGCGTGTATATTCCTATTTTTGCTCCTGTTCTCTTCTACTTCTCTACTAGAAACGTTTACTTTGGAATTTACTTCTGTTGAGAAAAAAAAATCGTGTGCAAGTTATTTGTAACGAAAGTTTTCTTATGACGGTTTCTCTTCACTGTCTAGAAATCTACGGATGCACATACGCACATAATCGACAAAAATGAAACAAATATGGACGACTTGCTCCGAAACACCACCGAGAGGGGAACGCTTCTCAAAAATAACCTGCAGTTGTTTCCTTCAAAATTCCTACATGCACGATATGTACATACATCAAGGTATATTTGTAGAAAATTTCACGAAAAAATATTCATTTTCCTGGAAGTTAAGAGGAATTTAAGTGGACTCCGTTGGAATTTCCGAAAATTGTCCCCCACCCCCATTCCAAAAAACTTTCACCGGAAATGTTTGTATATTCGGATTCTACATAGTTAATACTATATGCGTAGAAAATTTCATTAAAAAAAAATTCATTTTTCTGAAAGTTATGACCTCTCAAAGTCTGGGGGGTAAAACCCTGTAGTTATGCCGCACAACTTATAGAATTTCTCTTCCATTGTTAGAAATAGCAACAAAATTAAAGCGAACTCTCATCCTTAGCTAGAAATAGTAGCCAAATCTCGTAAAATTCAAGGACATATCTAATTCATAAAAGTGTCAAGAAGAATCGAAGCGCCAAAATTGGAACGTTTACAGAGTTAGAAACATTGAATATTTTCATTGTTAAATGCTTACGGGAATGTTTCATAAAGGAAATGCGTTATAAGTATTATAAATGTATTATTAGCTGATCAAGAGAAATTCATTCAAAGCAAATTTAGACGAACTCCAGTATGAAGTAGAAAGTGCTTTCAATGCGCATGCGTATCCACAAACTTGAAAATAAGCTAAGACTAATTATCTCCCTTTCTGTGTAACACTGTTTCGCGTGTGTTCCGTTCAAATGTCCAAAAAGGGAATCCTTCCGATTTGGCGGACACCACTGTTTATTTATGTTTTATTTAGTGTTTTCTACCGATACATAGAAGGGAGATAATTACATTTATCTCCAACAAAGGTTTCAAGACGGGGAGCCACGCATGCGCATTGAGCGAACTTCCCACTTCAGGTTGATATCCGGTTAAATGGCCTCTGCGTTAATTACGCTTTATCTTCTTATAAATACATTTATAATTCTTATAATGTCTTTCTCAACTACCAGATACACACATATATAACAACACTATCCTTTACGAAACATTTCCGTAAGTATTCTACTATGAAATCATTTAATGTTTTTAATTCTGTAGACGTTCGGTTTTTGGCGCGCCAATTCTTTGTTTCTCTTTTATGTTTTATGAATGAGGGATGTCCGTGATTTGGCTGCTATTTCTAGCTATGGATGAGAACTGTCCATGATTTGCTCAGGACTGGGTTGCTATTTTTAGCAATAGAAGAGGGATTCAATGAATTGTGTGAGATTTGGCTGCTATTTCTAGCTATGGAAGGTACCTTGCCAGGTTAATTCCTTCGTCTTTAAGTTGGGGAAATATTCTCAAATACACTCCAGCCACCGAAATGTTCAGAAACCGATGCTTTTTGGTCTCAGATTCGTCATCTTCGTTCGGTAATTTCCGTAAAGTTTTTGTTTATATTTTCATGACCTCGGATAAGGGAGTTGAAAAATGAAAGACGGTCCATTTGTGTGTGTGTATACATATATACAGGATGCATAAGATATATGAAGACAGATTTATATTTATTTTAAAAAACGGCGTTTTTCGTTATGACTCGATGAAACCAAAGCAAGAAGTCGCTTGTTTCCGTGACGACTCGACTATTCACTTATACGTGACATAACATGGACCCATTAACATGACAGCACTTTTACAAGGCTGCTTCTACGGGGAATGGCCACAAGTGCTTTTTGCCTCCAGAGGGATATGTCTTAACACTTTTGGTATGGACTGCAGATCTTGAGTAGAGCAAGTCGCCAGGAATTTTGTCCCTTTGTCATCTCACCTGAAAGGTTCTTCAGAACTTTATACCCTGTCTTCCTGGATGTTCCACTTCCACATCTTCAATCTACATTTAAAGATTGGCCATTCTTTATGGAGCTGTCGGCATCCAGCTCAGTTAAGATAAATGTTTATTTCTACAGATTATCTCAATAGAAATGAATCTGTATTTTTTCAGTAGCCTCTGCATCTTACACTGTTGTTTCTATATAATTTCAGAACATCAGATGACATTGATGTAACAGAAGAGACCTCCTCAATATCTGACATGTTTTAAAAGCTGAAGGACACTTTTATATGAAAACGATGTATTAGTTTGTTTCTATGAATCTCTGGTAGAATTCCTGTGAAACGTTTGCTCTGAAATAATAATATTCGCAAAATTTATGAACATCACTTACTGGAGTCGCAAGAAGAGGTGCCTGTTGGATCTACTTTATGGAAGTGTTGCTGAAGAAGGGTAACACTGGACAGAAATAGAGCAGTAAAAGTGTTTGTAAGATATAAAGTACAAGAACAAGAGGAAGAAAAATATATAAACTGGGATTTGAGAGAGAAAGTAATAGAAGAGAGTGAGAAAATTATATAATTGATTTCCTCTCAACACATGATAAAAGAGATAGGGTCATATGACTGATATCTTCAGAAAGTCCTTTTAAAGAATATAACCTAATTATGCACAAACGTATTCATACAGGAGAGAAACCATATCATTGTGATATCTGTGGTAAATCATTCACTAGGAATATAAATGTTACTGTGCACAAACGTACTCATACAGGAGAGAAGCCATATCATTGTGATATCTGTGGTAAATCGTTCTCTCAAAGATGTGCCTTAACAATACATAAACGTATTCATACAGGAGAGAAACCATATCACTGTGATATCTGCGGTAAATCATTCTCTTGCAGAGCTCATGTTATTGCACACAAACGTACTCATGCAGGGGAGAAACCCTATAATTGTGATGTTTGTGGTAAATCATTCTCTGAAACTTGTGCTTTAACCAGTCACGTACGTATTCATACAGGGGAGAAACCATATCACTGTGATATCTGTGGCAAATCATTCTCTCACAGCCCTCATTTAACTACACACAGACGTACTCATACAGGAGAGAAGCCATATCATTGTGATATCTGTGGCAAATCATTCTCTTGCAGTGCTCAGGTTATTGCACACAAACGTATTCATACAGGAGAGAAACCCTATAATTGTGATGTCTGTGGTAAATCATTCTCTAATAATGGTATTTTAACTGCACATAAACGTATTCATACTGGAGAGAAACTATATCATTGTGATATCTGTGGTAAATTATTCTCTAACCGTTCTCATGTGACTGTGCACAAACGTACTCATACAGGAGAGAAACCATATCACTGTGTCATCTGTGGTAAATCATTCTCTGACAGTAGTAGCTTCTCTAAACACAAACATATTCATACAGGAAAAGGGCCATATCAATGTGATGTCTGTAGTAAATCATTCTCTCAAAATATTCAGTTAACTGGACACAAACATACTCATACAGGAGAGAAACCATATCATTGTGATATCTGTGGTAAGTCTTTCTCTCATAATAGTGTCTTAACTAGACACAAACGTATTCATACAGGAGAGAAACCATATCACTGTGATATCTGTGGTAAATCATTCTCTGATAGTAGTACATTAACTAAGCACAGACGTATTCATACTTGAGAGAAGCCGTATCATTGTGAAATCTGTGGTAAATCATTCTCTCACAGTTTTGTCTTAACAATACGTAAATGTATTCATACAGGAGAGAAACCATATCACTGTGATATCTGTGGTAAATCATTCTCTCAAAATATTCAGTTAACTGGACACAAACGTACTCATACAGGAGAGAAACCATATCATTGTGATATCTGTGGTAAAGCATTGTCTCAAAATTGTAATTCATGAAACCACAAATATATTCATGAAGGAGAGAAATGAAAAACGTAGATTCTTCCTGCGCTTCGTGCAATGGAAGATATGACGAAAGTATTTTAGAACGTTTATATTTTTCTTGTTTTGTTTATGCAATTTTTACCTCTCTTTGCTCCACAACTTCAAGTGCAGATTCCTTTCGATGGTGTAAGAACCCCTATATTTAAACTCTTCTGCTTGACAACCCCACACATTATTCTGTAGTGAATATCACATCCTTAAATTTCTGTATATATATATATGTATTATCTTTTAAACGCTTCACATATTAAATATGTTATACAATAAGAAAAGTCTTGATTTTTTTCATACACTGTAATATTGTAAACAATGACCGCCAATTGCAGAACAGAGGAGACTTTTTCCTTGTTTGTTTCTGAAGAATAGTTTCTTTGAATTAAACTTTACAGAGATAAATTTCCAAGAGTCCAGGTTATGATTATTTTCATTAAATAGACAAAATGCAAATCAACCCTGATTCAGCAAACCTATCATCAAAGATTTCGTAGTAATCTAGGACATTACGTAGAATGAGCATGCGATTTAGGTAGGGGGATGTGTTGGCTGCTATTTTTAGCATGTTAAGCAACCAGGTAGAAGCTTTTTTATTGGTTCAATTGCGTGATGAGATTTTTTTACGCATATATATGTATATATATATATATATATATAGGTGTAGGAGTGGCTGTGTGGTAAGTAGCTTGCTTACCAACCACATGGTTCCGGGTTCAGTCCTACTGCGTGGAATCTTGTGCAGGGGTCTTCTACTATAGCCTCGGGCTGACCAAATCCTTGTGAGTGGATTTGGTAGACGGAAACTGAAAGAAGCCTGTCGTATATATGTATTTACATATATATGTATGTGTGTTTGTGTCTGTGCTTGTCCCCCCACCATTGCTTGGCAATCGATTGTGGTGTGTTTACGTCCCCGTAACTTAGCGATTCGGCAAAAAGAAACCGATAGAATAAGTACTAGGCTTACAAGGAATAAGTCCTACGGTCGATTTTCTTCACTGAAGGCGGTGCTCCAGCATGGCTATGGTCAAATGACTGAAACAAGTAAAAGAGTATATATATATATATTGGCAGAAGTTGGAGAACCTGAGAGTTTCGTGTATTGGCTAAGATTTCCCAAAGACGACAACTTTACAATACGAAATTTTGCCGAAAATGTTTGAAGCAAACCATGGTCTGTGTGAGATATTCTACCAGTATACGAAGTTTCAAACTATATGGTTAAAAAAATTAATTAAAAAATTTGTTGGCCAAACTGAACAGACCCAATAAATCTCTATACACAGTAAATTGTTGTTAAAGTGTAACTTACAATAGTAACCTGAAGTGGGGACAATATTATACGAATATTTCATAAAATCTGATTGATATTCCATTTGTGTATTTATATGTGAGTCTCTGCAACTTGTATGCCCATTAAATTGTCAACGATTCATTCAATTGTTTTGTTTTTTTAAATCCAAATAATGACAGCATTTATACAGACTCTAGAAGGGTGATGGCTGTCCATCAAGAAGACCGGCGACAATATGGGTTTAGTAATGATTTATTTACATCATATCAGAGATCGTGAATAAACGCAGATGTAATTTCGTGCATCAATGATTGTTCTTTTTCCACTTGACCCAAAGAAAAAATGTCATATCATTGTGATATCTTTGATAAATCATTCTCTCAAAATTGTGACTTAACAAGAGATATATTCTTAGAGGGAAGAAAGGCAAAAGGTGGTTTCTTGTCTGCTGTATATTTTCAATATTCCTCTGATCGAGGCAACTGAAATTATAGTATATCCAAAAATGTTAGATTTTTTTTTTTTTGTTTTGTTTTTTGCAATTTTCACCTTTCTGTGATGTAAGGATCCCTATAGCAAAAACCTTCCTCCTACTTGCAACCCTACACATTGCTCTTTCTTGAATATTGCATCATGTAATTACAGTATATTTGTTGTTCCTTATGTTTGAAATGCTTCACTTATTAAATGTGTTATACAACAACAGGAGTTCTGACTTTTTCATACACAGGAATATTGTAAAGTTATCAAATATGTATATAAGCAATGACCCCAAGTACGGAAAGGAAGAACACGAGGCTTATGTATAGTTTAGTGCCCCATAATAGACTGATTCCTTGTTCGTTTCCCCAAGACTAGTTTCTTTAAATTAATCGTTGCAGAGATACGTTTTCAAGGATCCAAATTAGAATTATTTTCATAAAATTGAGAAAATACATTTTGGAAGATCCTCTGATCCTTCTCAAACCCACCCTGTTTTTGTCAATACTAATTTCAGAACTTGGGGAAACCTACCAGCCACTTCATCACCTATGAATCTGGTTACACAATCCAGATTGGTTGCATCCTCACCATCAAGCAGCATAGGCAGAAATTTGGGAACGCAAAGTTATTCGTTGGAAAAGAATGGACTCTACAACTGTTGTGGGATATTATTAATAATGATACACCCCACCCAAGTGCCGAGTGGAATGATCCATCTATTCTGCTTTGTATAGCTTACAACTGTTGCTAAATAAAAATCTATATTCTATGAAACTAAATTGTCTTTCTCCATACCTGTCTATCACTCCATCCATCCATCCATCCATCTGTCTACCTGCCCATCTATCTGTTTACCTACCTACCTGCCTATCTATCTATTTATCATTCAATCAATCATCAAACCGTTAAACCTTGAAAATTTATGTATCACTCTTGCAAGGGAATCCTTCAAATATTTTTTCAGCTTTCGAAAAAAAAGTGAAAAAAATTCTGAAAAGATAAAAAGTAGGAAAAAAAACTTGCAGGAATTTTTAAGAATCTCCTTGCAGTTCATCAATCTACCAAACCCTCACCCTTTCACAATGCTTCAACTTCTCATCAGTTTTTCAATAATTGTTTTCAGTTCTTCCATCATTTTCCAATTTTGTCACTTTTCCCTTTCGCCATCGCTAATTGCTAATTTCCCAATTGTCTATTTCCGCCCTTCATTCCTCCTATCAGGTTCACAAGTGCCTTAACTCATACTAACTTCTCTTAGCTTGACGTGCCGTTTCTTCCCGCTACTACACTTTACCCCTCCCCCTTTTCACCTTCCCGATCTCTCCTAATAACGTCGTTACCATGTTGTCCCTCTGCAAGGACACACAGACATCAACAGCACTATAGAGATACGTAAAGGAAGATGATTTCCCTAAGCGACCACACACATTTAAAGAAAGGAACCACGCATGCGCATTGAGCGGACTTCCCACTTCAGGTTGATATCCGGTTAAATTGCCTCTGCGTTAATTACGCTTAATCTTCTTATAAATACATTTATAATTCTTATAATGTCTTTCTCAACTACCAGATACACACATATATAACAACACTATCCTTTACGAAACATTTCCGTAAGTATTCTACTATGAAATCATTTAATGTTTTTAATTCTGTAGACGTTCGGTTTTTGGCGCGCCAATTCTTTGTTTCTCTTTTATGTTTTATGAATGAGGGATGTCCGTGATTTGGCTGCTATTTCTAGCTATGGATGAGAACTGTCCATGATTTGCTCAGGACTGGGTTGCTATTTTTAGCAATAGAAGAGGGATTCAATGAATTGTGTGAGATTTGGCTGCTATTTCTAGCTACGGAAGGTACCTTGCCAGGTTAATTCCTTCGTCTTTAAGTTGGGGAAATATTCTCAAATACACTCCAGCCACCGAAATGTTCAGAATCCGATGCTTTTTGGTCTCGGATTCGTCATCTTCGTTCGGTAATTTCCGTAAAGTTTTTGTTTATATTTTCATGACCTCTGATAAGGGAGTTGAAAAATGAAAGACGGTCCATTTGTGTGTGTGTATACATATATACAGGGTGCATAAGATATATGAAGACAGATTTATATTTATTTTAAAAAACGGCGTTTTTCGTTATGACTCGACGAAACCAAGGCAAGAAGTCGCTTGTTTCCGTGACGACTCGACTATTCACTTATACGTGACATAACATGGACCCATTAACATGACAGCACTTTTACAAGGCTGCTTCTACGGGGAATGGCCACAAGTGCTTTTTGCCTCCAGAGGGATATGTCTTAACACTTTTGGTATGGACTGCAGATCTTGAGTAGAGCAAGTCGCCATGAATTTTGTCCCTTTGTCATCTCACCTGAAAGGTTCTTCAGAACTTTATACCCTGTCTTCCTGGATGTTCCACTTCCACATCTTCAATCTACATTTAAAGATTGGCCATTCTTTATGGAGCTGTCGGCATCCAGTTCAGTTGTTAAGATAAATGTTTATTTCTACAGATTATCTCAATAGAAATGAATCTGTATTTTTTCAGTAGCCTCTACATCCTACACTGTTGTTTCTATATAATTTCAGAACATCAGATGACATTGATGTAACAGAAGAGACCCCCTCAATATCTGACATGTTTTAAAAGCTGAAGGAAACTTTTATATGAAAACGATGTATTAGATTGTTTCTATGAATCTCTGGTAGAATTCCTGTGAAACGTTTGCTCCGAAATAATATTATTCGCAAAATTTATGAACATCACTTACTGGAGTCGCAAGAAGAGGTGCCTGTTGGATTTAATTTATGGAAGTGTTGCTGAAGAAAGGTAACACTGGACAGAAATAGAGCAGTAAAAGTGTTTGTAAGATATAAAGTACAAGAACAAGAGGAAGAAAAATATATAAACTGGGATTTGAGAGAGAAAGTAATAGAAGAAAGTGAGAAAATTATATAATTGATTTCTTCTCAACACATGATAAAAGAGATAGGGTCATATGACTGATATCTGCAGAAAGTCCTTTTTTAAAGAATATAACCTAATTATGCACAAACGTATTCATACAGGAGAGAAACCATATCACTGTGATATCTGTGGTAAATCATTCACTACGAATATAAATGTTACTGTGCACAAACGTACTCATACAGGAGAGAAACCATATCACTGTGATATCTGTGGTAAATCATTCTCTGATAGTAGTACATTAACTCAGCACAAACGTATTCATACAGGAGAGAAACCATATGATTGTGATATCTGTGGTAAATCATTCACTTGCAATACAAGTGTTACTGTGCACAAACGTACTCATACAGGAGAGAAACCATATCACTGTGATATCTGTGGTAAATCATTCTCTGATAGTAGTACATTAACTCAGCACAAACGTATTCATACAGGAGAGAAACCATATCATTGTGATATCTGTGGTAAATCATTCTCTCAGAGTAGTACATTAACTAAGCACAAACGTATTCATACAGGAGAGAAACCATATCAATGTGATATCTGTGGTAAATCATTCACTTGCAATACAAATGTTACTGTGCACAAACGTATTCATACAGGGGAGAAACCATATCACTGTGATATCTGTGGTAAATCATTCTCTGATAGTAGTACATTAACTAAACACAGACTTATTCATACAGGAGAGAAACCATATCATTGTGATATCTGTGGTAAATCATTCACTCATAAT
Organism: Octopus bimaculoides; assembly: GCF_046866305.1. Taxonomy (NCBI): domain Eukaryota; kingdom Metazoa; phylum Mollusca; class Cephalopoda; order Octopoda; family Octopodidae; genus Octopus; species Octopus bimaculoides. The sequence continues at coordinate 16,942,796 of NC_142955.1, read as the reverse complement.
AGAAATTTTACTCGGCACAAACGTACTCATACAGGAGAGAAACCCTATAATTGTGATGTCTGTGGTAAATCATTCTCTAATAATGGTATTTTAACTAAACATAAACGTATTCATACTGGAGAGAAACTATATCATTGTGATATCTGTGGTAAATTATTCTCTAAAAATAGTAACTTAACCAAACACATACGTATTCATACAGGGGAGAAACCACATCACTGTGATATCTGTGGCAAATCATTCTCTCACAGCCCTCATTTAACTACACACAGACGTACTCATACAGGAGAGAAACCATATCATTGTGATGTCTGTGGTAAATCATTCTCTATTAATAGTGCTTTAACTGCACATAAACGTACTCATACTAATGAGAAACTAAATGACTGTGATAAATTATTCTCTAAAAGTTGTTATATGACTGTGCACAAACGTACTCATACAGGAGAGAAACCATATCACTGTGATATCTGTGGTAAATCATTCTCTCACAGTAGTAACTTATCTAGACACAAACATATTCATACAGGAGAAAGGCCATATCAATGTGATATCTGTGATAAATTATTCTCTAAAAGTTATTATATGACTGTGCACAAACGTACTCATACCGGAGAGAAACCATATCACTGTGATATCTGTGGTAAATCATTCTCTCAAAATATTCAGTTAACTGGACACAAACATACTCATACAGGAGAGAAACCATATCACTGTGATATCTGTGGTAAATCATTCTCTCACAGTAGTTGCTTATCTAGACACAAACATATTCATACAGGAGAAAGGCCATATCAATGTGATGTCTGTGGTAAATCATTCTCTCAAAATATTCAGTTAACTGGACACAAACATACTCATACAGGAGAGAAACCATATCACTGTGATATCTGTGGTAAATCATTCTCTCATAGTTCTTTCTTAACTACACATAAACATACTCATACAGGAGAGAAACCATATCACTGTGATATCTGTGGTAAATCATTCTCTCACAGTAGTAGCTTATCTAGACACAAACATATTCATACAGGAGAAAGGCCATATCAATGTGATGTCTGTGGTAAATCATTCTCTCAAAATATTCAGTTAACTAGACACAAACGTACTCATACAGGAGCGAAACCATATCATTGTGATATCTGTAATAAATCATTCTCTCATAGTTCTTTCTTAACTACACATAAACGTATTCATACAGGAGAGAAACCATATCAATGTGATATCTGTGGTAAATCATTCTCTCAGAGTAGTAGCTTATCTAGACACAAGCATATTCATACAGGAGAGAAACCATATCACTGTGATGTCTGTGGTAAATCATTCTCTCGAAATATTCACTTAACTATACACAAACGTACTCATACTGGAGAGAAACCATATCATTGTGATATCTGTGGTAAATCATTCTCTCGAAATATTCACTTAACTATACACAAACGTACTCATACTGGAGAGAAACCATATCATTGTGATATCTGTGGTAAATCATTCTCTCACAGCCCTAATTTAACTACACACAGACGTACTCATACAGGAGAGAAACCATATCATTGTGATATCTGTGGTAAATCATTCTCTAAGAATAGTATTTTAACTACACATAAACATATTCATACGGGAGAGAAACCATATCACTGTGATATCTGTGGTGAATCATTCTCTCATAGTGTTCACTTAACTGAGCATAAACGTATTCATACTGGGAAGAAAACCATATCATTGTGATATCTGTGGTAAATCATTCCCTCACAGTAGTAACTTATCTAGACACAAACGTACTCATACAGGAGAGAAACCATGTCATTGTGATATCTGTGGTAAATCATTCCCTCACAGTAGTAACTTATCTAGACACAAACGTACTCATACAGGAGAGAAACCATATCATTGTGATGTCTGTGGTAAATCATTCTCTAAGAATAGTATTTTAACTACACATAAACATATTCATACGGGAGAGAAACCATATCACTGTGATATCTGTGGTGAATCATTCTCTCAAAGTGTTCACTTAACTGAGCATAAACGTATTCATACTGGGAAGAAAACCATATCATTGTGATATCTGTGGTAAATCATTCCCTCACAGTAGTAACTTATCTAGACACAAACGTACTTATACAGGAGAGAAACTATATCACTGTGATATCTGTGGTAAATCATTCTCTCAGAGTAGTCACGTAACTAGACATGGATATATTCATACTTGAGAGTAACCATATCATTGTCATATCTGTGGTGAATCATTGTCTCAAAATTGTAACTCATGAAACCACAAACATATTCATGAAGGAGAGAAATGAAAAACATAGTTTCTTGTTTGGTATGAATTTTTAATATTCCTGCGCTTCGTGCAATGGAAGATATGATGAAAGTATTTTAAAACGTTTATATTTTTCTTGTTTTGTTTATGCAATTTTTACCTCTCTTTGCTCCACAACTTCAAGTGCAGATTCCTTTCGATGGTGTAAGAACCCCTATATTTAAACTCTTCCGCTTGACAACCCCACACATTATTCTGTAGTGAATATCACATCCTTAAATTTCTGTATATATATATGTATTATCTTTTAAACGCTTCACATATTAAATATGTTATACAATAAGAAAAGTCTTGATTTTTTTCATACACTGCAATATTGTAAACAATGACCGCCAATTGCAGAACAGAGGAGACTTTTTCCTTGTTTGTTTCTGAAGAATAGTTTCTTTGAATTAAACTTTACAGAGATAAATTTCCAAGAGTCCAGGTTATGATTATTTTCATTAAATAGACAAAATGCAAATCAACCCTGATTCAGCAAACCTATCATCAAAGATTTCGGGGTAATCTAGGACATTACGTAGAATGAGCATGCGATTTAGGTAGGGGGATATGTTGGCTGCTATTTTTAGCATGTTAAGCAACCAGGTAGAAGCTTTTTTATTGGTTCAATTGCGTGATGAGATTTTTTTACGCATATATATGTATATATATATATATATAGGTGTAGGAGTGGCTGTGTGGTAAGTAGCTTGCTTACCAACCACATGGTTCCGGGTTCAGTCCTACTGCGTGGAATCTTGTGCAGGGGTCTTCTACTATAGCCTCGGGCTGACCAAATCCTTGAGTGGATTTGGTAGACGGAAACTGAAAGAAGCCTGTCGTATATATGTATTTACATATATATGTATGTGTGTTTGTGTCTGTGCTTGTCCCCCCACCATTGCTTGGCAATCGATTGTGGTGTGTTTACGTCCCCGTAACTTAGCGATTCGGCAAAAAGAAACCGATAGAATAAGTACTAGGCTTACAAGGAATAAGTCCTACGGTCGATTTTCTTCACTGAAGGCGGTGCTCCAGCATGGCTATGGTCAAATGACTGAAACAAGTAAAAGAGTATATATATATATATATATATATATTATTGGCAGAAGTTGGAGAACCTGAGAGTTTCGTGTATTGGCTAAGATTTCCCAAAGACGACAACTTTACAATACGAAATTTTGCCGAAAATGTTTGAAGCAAACCATGGTCTGTGTGAGATATTCTACCAGTATACGAAGTTTCAAACTATATGGTTAAAAAAACTAATTAAAAAATTTGTTGGCCAAACTGAACAGACCCAATAAATCTCTATACACAGTAAATTGTTGTTAAAGTGTAACTTACAATAGTAACCTGAAGTGGGGACAATATTATACGAATATTTCATCAAATCTGATTGATATTCCATTTGTGTATTTATATGTGAG
>NC_142955.1:16619058-16634058 GCF_046866305.1 Octopus bimaculoides | reverse complement strand
TAGTGTGTTGCATGTCATCAATGCTGTTGGCCTCTGCCGAGGACAACACCTTGACTCAGATTTCTTTGATTGTGGAAGAAGCATGAAGTCGGGCCAGGTTGATCCATTTCCCGTCTATTCTAGTAAGGATGAAAACCTCCTTGTGCGTGTTGACCACCATACTTTCAAGCACAACTGGTTACAAAGACAGAAGGGTGCAGGGCAAGCACACATCACTACTTCTCACAATGGTTGACTGCAGAAGATTCCCTAAATTCTCCGCCAAATAATTCCCGTGTGGAACTGGTGGATGATGTGAACAAACTTCTCAGGGCATCCATAGGTCTCCATTTTTCAGAGCATTCATACATCTCCACCGTGTCACATCCTCTGGAGAAGCCCAGAAAGAGTGTCTACTGTTGCTGCGCTGCTTTCTCATATATTTGTCGCAGTATGAATGCCATGTCCATTGTTGATCTCCCTGGCCTGAAGCCACATTCACACTCCGCTAAAAACTACTGGGAAATGTGTTTTCAGCCGACTGAGAACGTTCTTCACCAGCAAAAGCCTCATCTCCATGCCATCATCTCAAAACCCCGCTCAATCCCAATTTACATCTTAATCTTTTTACTCGTGCTCAATATGCGTCTAGGTGGAGATTATAAAAACTGATGCACTCGTCTGTAAATAAAATGGACCCCAGTCCCACGCGTTCCATTATGAAATCCACAAGTTGCTCTACCATTCTGTGAGGAACTTGTTGCATGTGTCCTGTCTTCTGAGTGTTCTCTTGTAAATCGACTCCCCGGATGACACTGAGAAGCACTTCTAACTTGATAGCTCTTGCGACATCGTCGACAACGAGGATGACAAAGATGACAATGACATCATGCATTGTGTATATGACATTACAGGATGTCTTTGGGGCCACTTCAGCTTTGTATCGCAAAACAGTTTCATTTTCCAAGGACAAATTAATTTCACTGTAAAATAACGGTCAATTGCATGTTAAACGCTCTCGTATATAAGTGTGTTGTGAATGAAAGAGAGCGTGTGTGTGTGTGCGTATGTCTGTGTATGTCTGCGTGTGTGTCTCTGTGTGTGTATGTGTGTGTGTGTGTGTATGTATTTGTATGAAATCTTCATAGTTTTCTTAAATTGAATTCTTCTGGTAGGGATACGGAGATCTTAGCTGAAATTAATCGAATGAATTACAACCAAGGTGTAGTTATGGTGAAGAAAACATATATTCCCAGCTTTTCTTTCAACCATATCCAAATTTTTAGTGAGGGATTCATCTTTTTCTTGCACATTTCTTCTACATTCACATTTTTCTTCTACGCAGGCGCAAAGTAACATATCCAATACGTCTAACATAAGGAGTGTTGTACTTTTGGAAAGCAGGAAAATATATGAGAAGCAACATAGGATCTTTTTTCTAGAAGCCTGAAATTGAAAAAAATAATTTTACAGATTCATAATCTCCGTATTTCTCAACGTCGTTTCTTTAAAAAATTTAACATTTTTTTTTTTAATTGTAAAATAAAACACATTTGGCTGGGAAAGAAGAAATTTCATTTTGGAAAATTTCTTTTTTATTCTGGGAAAATGGTAATCTTCCATAACGAAAACATCGGAATGAGTAAGAAATTTTTGAAAACAAATATGCAGTTGGGGTTGGGGTAAACCCGCCGAAAATTGAAACAGAAGGGATTACATAGAAACATATCTGAAGGCTGAACTCATCAGTGAGATTGTTAAAGGTTCAATATTGATCAAATGTCTTTCCTTCAGGAGTTGGCATTTAAAAATTTGAGCAATGTTTCGTTGATGGTCTAAATCTTCGGCAGTTTCCGTAACGAACTACTTACGGAAATTATCGAGCAATCAGATGCAAGAAAATAAAAAGATTGAACCCATGATCGAAACATTGCGTTGCAGGCAAAGAAAATTACAGAAACAGTTTTCATTCACACTTTACATATTTTAATAAATTAAGAACTGGCGTAAAAGTTGATAGATTTTTATTATGTTGTTGGAAATTCAGAGATGTCACATTAATATGAGACTAATTTTATTAGGAGATTATCCATAAGATTTAAAAAAGAATAGCAGAATAATTGAAAAAATATTACGCAATGGGGCTGAGATAGTTTAATGCAGTGAGAGAAGAAAGAAAAACGATTTCTCTTTGGCAAACAAACTTTTACTGATCCAGCGATATATGAAAATACATGAATAAAATAGCCTACATATTAATATTGTTCATATTTAGTTGTATATAAAAAAATGTTAGTTCAATTTTCAAAGTGTAGAATTATTGTGAAATTTAGAATGGACCTATAAGGCCCTGGTGTTCTTAGTAAAATTTACGGGAGGAAATAGTTTTAGTCAAGCACCTTAAAATGTTAGAGGATATTTATTTAACGAAAATCAATTTGTAGGTTATTTTATTCCTGTGCTTTCATACATCGCTGGATTCGTAAAACATTGTCTGCGAAACAGCAATTGGTTTTCTTTTGTCTTCTCCCTGCATTACACTTTCTCAGCATCATTGCGTAATATTTCTTCAATTCTTCGGCTATTTGTTTCACTCTGGTGGATAATCTCCTGTTATTAACATAATGACTCCGAAATGACAACGAAATAATAAAATGTAGCAGCTTTTACGTTAGTCTTTCGTGTATCGCAGTTAAATCGATTAATAACGATTTCAGGATTATCTTGCTCAAACTCTTTCATCAAAACACGGAGATGTTAAAAAGGGCATGAGAAAATCTTGATTTCATGATGATGACCTCAGCTTTTATACAGATTCAGCACTCAAACATTTGTCCAACTCTTACATCTGTATAAAAGCTGAGCTAATCTTCATAAAACGAAGATTATCCTATGCCCTTTTTAAATCATCGTCTTTTGATGAAAGAGTTTGAGCAAGATAATCCTGAAATCGTTATTAATCGCTTTATTTGTGCAATTCTGAGTCATGGTGCAGAAAACGAGGCTATATATGGATACGACGATGAAGTGAAGCTAGATGCATTGCTTTCTTGCCCGAGACTCGATTGCTGTCCATCATTATAAGGAATACCTAAATTAGTCTTTATTCAAGCAGGTTGTGGGATTAAAAAAATCGATGATGCTAGATTCGGATTCAAATTATCTTGTCTCTTTTGAATTCCAGAGTTTGTATTATTCGAAACACCATGGCTGTAAGCAAATGCTAAAGTTTTGAGCGAGGAAGTAAAATATTTCAGGTGTGGAATCCTTAAATGGATATGGAGCTTCTTACTGCGAGAATTTCTTATGCCTCTGCATATTATACGAAAAGAATATGCTTTAGAAACACATACATCCACAAATGCAGAAGTAGTGTTTTTAAAACCTCATATATATGTGTGTGTGTGTGTGTGTGTGTGTGTGTGTGTGTGTGTGTGTGTGTGTGTGTGTGTGTGTGTGTGTGTGTGTGTGTGTGTGTGTGTGTGTGTGTGTGCGTGTGTGTGCGTGTGTAGAGTGTTAGGTGTTATTTCTTTACTACCCACAAGGGGCTACACAGAGAGGGGACAAACAAGGACAGACAAACGGATTAAGTCGATTATATCGACCCCAGTTCGTAACTGGTACTTATTTAATCGACCCCGAAAGGATGAAAGGCAAAGTCGACCTCGGCGGAATTTGAAGTCAGAGCGTAACGGCAGACGAAATACCGCTAAGCATTTCGCCCGGCGTGCTAACGGTTCTGGCAGCTCGCCGCCTTTGGTGTGATGTCCAGAAGTAAATATTGAAAAAAAGTCGTCAGAATTTTGGAATAACTTCTTTCATTTATTTTATACGTATATTAGCGCTTTCGTTCGTCTTTCGAACTTGTCAAATATAACTGTGAAAATGCAGAGATTTAGCTTATTTATATAAAAACAGGTGTTTTGGGGGGTTTTGTTTATAACAGAACATTGTTTTGTTTTTTGTTTTTTTTTGGGGGGGGGGGGCTTTGGAGACAATGGAAGGTGTATAAGCAAATAGATAACAATACCAACAACTACAAATACATAGAAAGTGGTTCCCACATAAAATTCAAGAACGGATCTATTTTTAAAATAAATGCAGATATGAACTGCAAAACACAAAATCTCATATACTGCATCACCTGTCCAAACTGTAAAGAAAATTACGTTCGCGAAACGAATAACTCACTCTGTCAACGTGCAAGAATTCACAGGCAACATATCCGACAAGAAGAACTAAGAATGATTCCATTAAGTAAACATCTGGGAATATGCGGAGACGGAAAGTTCAAAATCTTTCCCTTTTATAAATGTACACGGGACGATCCACAATACCGAAAAGCAATGGAACTACTCTTCATAAAAATTTTTTTCCCAAAGTTAAATGTTTGAAAGTGAAAAAAGAAAAACAAGGAATGCGTTTTGTATGTATATATATGTATATATGTTTGATATGATATATATAGTTATTTTTACTAATTGATTTTACTAATTCGATTTTTCAAATTTACAAAGATTATACTAATATACTCTCATGCAGAACTACACCTTACAAAAAATAAATAAATAAATGAATGTATGACAGGAATATATTCTAAAAGGGACCCAAAGTCTATAAAAAGAAAGGACAAAGAATATAAAATGAAAGAACTAAAAGCAAAAGAAAAAACAGGAAGACATTTTTTGTTTTCTTTATATTTTCTATTCATTATTCTCTATTTTTTCTTTCTTCTTCCTTTCTTCTTTTCTTCCTCCTTCTTCTACCATCCCTAAAATCTGTCTCAACAAGCTTTTAACCCTTTTTTTGACACTCCTTAAAAAGACCAATTCAATACAATGGCCCTTCTCTCTCTCTTTTACCACATCCATCTCTCTATCTGTCTGACTATCAGTCTATCTATCTATCTCTCTATCTGCCTATCTATCTATCTATTTGCTTATACATCTTCCATTGTCTCCAAAGCCTCACCCCCAAAAAACAAAAAAACAAAACAATGTTCTGTTATAAACAAACCCCCCCCCAAAACACCTGTTTTTATATAAATAAGCTAGATCTCTGTATCTTCAGTTATATTTGAAAAGTTCGAAAGACGAACGAAAGCGCTACTATATGTATAAAATAAAGGAAAGAAGTTATTCCAAAATTCTGACGACTTTTTTTCAATATATATATATATATATATATATATATATATATATATATATATATATATATATATATATATATATATATATTAGGGACAAAATCCAAAATTACAGGTAAAAACTCAATTAAAATCAATTTATAAAAAATTAAGATTAAATTGAGCTTTACAGATTAAAATATATATAAATATATAGTTTTAGGGAAAAAGAACCAAGTTTCATGAACTCATCGATGAAAATCCACTATCACATATAGAAAAATTAATAATTAAAAGCACAATAAATGAGTATAATATAATACAAAGTAAATATCATAAGATAAAGATAATAAAATGACTACACGTGTTTCATAACAAATTTTCAAATACAAAGGAAATTTAAATCGATTAGAATCAATTAAAATTATCGAAAATAAATTCTATTCAAAAATACAGTTAATCGTCAGGTCTTAAATAGAACTGAAGTACGGAAAAATATGGATAAGTTCTATTTTTACTTTGCTAAATGATTTTCTACTATTTGAAAATAATATGTATTCTTGTTTTTTTATATTATTCATTTGGTTTTTTTTTGAAACCAAGTTTCATGAACTCATCGATGAAAATCCACTATCACATATAGAAAAATTAATAATTAAAAGCACAATAAATGAGTATAATATAATACTTGCACACACACACACACACACACACACACACACACACACATGCTCAAACACACGCACACACATACATACACACACATACATACACACACACGTACACTTGTATCACACATTCGTACGTGCATATATGTATGTGTATATGAAATATAATTGGTTTACATGTGTGTGTGTGTGTGTGTGTGTGTGTGTGTGTGTGTGTGTGTGTGCGTGTGTGTGTGTGTGTGTGTGTGTTTGTGTGTGTGCGTACGCGTGCGAGCGCGACTGCGATCCGGAATACAATGGCTGTAAACAAATCACCTCATTGCTCAAAGAACTGAAGTTTGAACCGAGGAACTAAGATATTTAAGGTGCGGCATTCCTTAAATGAATATGGATCTTCTTACGGTTAGAATTTCTGATGCATGTGCATATTTTGAGTTGGAAGCCAGGATTTGGATTTCGTTAACGCATGCGTATTGATTGATAGCAATTTGAGAGGACAGAAATAATATATAATACACGGAACTACATTCAGCTCATCACATTGACTACTATGGCCGCTGGAAGTGCAAACGTTGGGACAAGCGATCAGTCATCAACTGGCAATGATCTCAGTAAATATTTCGCTGAATATAATGTGAAAAAAAAAACACTTTTTGCTTATATAGTCAACCATGGGGGTTCATCAGACGACGCAAAAGAATTTGAAAATGCATTAAGACATATTGGATTTAAATATGTCGAAAGACCTAAAATTCATGAAATGATGTGCAAAGATTGGAAAAAGTTTAACGAAGATAAACGTTATGGTAATATTGGTTGCTTTGTTTGTGCAATTACGAACCATAATCTTAAAAACGATGGATTTGACGAAGGTGCACTAATTTCTAATCTGACAGCCGATAAGTGTCCATCTTTAGCAGGAGTACCTAAATTAATTTTTATTGAACCAAGTCGTGTAGATAGAGGACGCCACAAAACTGATGGACCTGAACCCGAACCTACGCAACGTAAAATCCCAATTACGGCAGATCTGTTGGTTTTTCGTTCGTGGTGGAATGAATTTCTGCCAATCAGCGGCGGACATGGAGATTCGCCGTTTATGAAAACATTAAGCAACGTTTTCACTAAGTATGGCACTGAATATGAAATCATGAAACTATTAACAGCTGTCTCAAACTATATTGCCTCTTGTAAATTCCAAAGTTCGGATAATTCGGAAAACAATGGCTGTAAACAAATGACTCGGATCATGTCGACATTGCTCAAAAAACTAAAGTTTGAACCGAGGAACTGAAATATTTCAAATGTGGATCCTTAAATAGAAATGCAGCTTCTTACGGTGAGAATTTCTGATGCATCTACATATTATATGAAAAGAATATATTTTAGATATTCATACATCTAAAAATTCAAAGGGTGTATATTTTAAGAACTCATACATCTACAAATAAATACACTATTTCACGTGTAATACCTACAACAGAAATTGATAAATAAATAAATGTAATATTTTTAACTAAATAATTACTAATACGATTGCAAACTTAATTTTAGTTTAATTAATATCCTCTTACATTTTAAGATGCTTAACTAAAACTATTTCCTAAGAACACCAGCGCTTTATTGGTACATTCTAAATTACAAACTAATTCTTCCCTCAGAAAATTGAACTAACATTCTTTTATATACAACTAAATATGAACAATATTAATATGTAAGCTATTTTATCCATGTGCTTTCATATATCGCTTGATTTGTAAAAGTTTATCTGCGAAAGAGAAATTATTTTTCTTGCTTTTCTTATTGCATTATACTATCTCAGCACCATTGCGTAATGTTTTTTTTTCCAATGATTCTGCTATTTCTTTTACTCTGGTGGTTAATCTCACAATAAAATTTGTCTTTTATTAACATATAGTCTCTGAATTACCAACAACATAATAAAGTCTATCAGTTTTTACGTTGTTTCTTAATTTATTAAAATATATAAAGTGTGAATGAATGCTTAATTTATAAATGAATAAAGTTCTTTTCAAAAATTTCTTAAGTATTCCGATGTTTTCATTATTGAAGTTTACGATTTTGCAAAAAAAAAAAAAAGAAAAAATATTAATAGGAGGTTCGATAATTTTTTTTTTTTTTCCCCACTTTCATTCTAGTTTTCTGTTTAAAGCACATGTATACATGCAGAGATTACGAATCCGGAAAATTTTTTTTTTTTTCAACTAACGATGAAAGGTAAACAAACAAGGTTTGTTTTAGAAGCGTTGAGATGTATTGAAAGATACAGAAATAAATTTATTTCTAATTTAACGATAGCGTTTATGAAACTAAATTTATAAGTTCTAAAATTGCAGATGAATTCGTTACTGGGCAGTTTAACTTAATGGTAAAGCACTTGTGTGTGTGTAAGTGTGCGTGTGTTTGCGCGTCAAGTGCTTTACCATTAAGCTAAACTACCGAGTAACAAATTCATCTGCAATTTTAGAACTTATAAATTTAGTTTCATAAGTTCGAGTCTCATGGCTTGTGTGTGTGTGTGTGTAAGTGTGTGTGTGTTTGCGCGTCAAGTGCTTTACCATTAAGCTAAACTGCCCAGTAACGAATTCATCTGTAATTTTAGAACTTATAAATTTAGTTTCATAAAGTTCGAGTCTCATGGCTGGCCGGTAGCGTATTTTTCTGCAATGTATGGATATTTTATCCTTCTCACGCTATTTATTAGCATTATATTTTTTCAATTTTAAACTTTGAGAAGAAAACGCCCAATGTCACTCCTCAGACAATTTCCTGATTTCCAAAACTACAAAACTCCGTATATTGTACGTATTGGGTGTGATCCTTTCAGCTAGCACAGATTTCCCCAGAAAAGTAGAAGGAAAAGATCAACCCCCTCACCAGAAAACTGGATATGCTAGAAATAAAAACTGAATGGGAAAATATTATTTCCTCGGCTTAACTACATCTTGTTTTTCGATTAACTCCAGCAAAGTACTCCAAGTTTAGTCTCTGGCCATATCCATCCCAGCACCATTCCACTGAAGAAAACTACACACACACGTACGCACACACAGATACACACACATTCGCACACACGCATACACACGCACATTTTGGAAAAAGAAATTGTTTTGCGATAGAAACTGGAAGTGACATCAGAGACATCCTGTAATTCCATCTGAACTACATGTGATGTCATCGTCCCCGTAGTCATTATCATCGACGTGGTCGAAGAAAATATCGAGTTTGCAGTGTTATGTAGTGTTATCCGGGATGTTGATAGATACGACAACATTGAGAAGAGAGGATACCTGCAAAATGTTCCGCACAGAAAAGCAGAGACAAATGAGGCATCCATAATGCAAAGTGTGGAAGTACACGGAGGATTTATCTCTTGGCAGGGCAGTGACTTTTATGCAACGTTTAAGGAAATTTTTAAAGGAAATATGGCACTGAATATGATATCATGAAATTTTGAACCGCCGTCTCTATGTTGCCTCACTTGAATTCCGAAGTTCAGATAATCCGGAAAACAATGGCTGTAAACAAATAACCTCATTGCACAAAGAACTAAAGTTTCAACCGAGGAACTAAAATATTTCAGATGTAGCAACCTCAAATGAATATGGATCTTCTTACGGTGAGAATTTCTGACGCATGTGCATATTTTGAGTTGGATTTCGTTAACGCATGCGCATCAGTAGCAAACTTACGTTAGTCAGATGGGAGGGCAGAAATAATATATCATACACGTAACTACATTCAGCTCATCACATTGTTATATTGATTACTATGGCCGCTGGAAGAGCAAACGTTGAGACAAGCGATCAGTAGTATTCACCAATTGACGAAGCTCTCATGGAATATTCCGTTGAATATGATATGAAGAATAAAACACATGTAGCTTATAAAGTCGACTCTGGGTGTTCATCATACGATGCAATAGATTTTGGAAGGGCATTAAAACGTATTGGATTTAATTATGTCCTTATTTATGACGATTTTAAAATAATGTGCAAAGGTTTGGAAATTTTTAACGAAGATTGTAATATTGGTTGCTTTGTTTGTGCAATTACGAACCATAATCTTAAAAACGATGGATTTGACGAAGTTGCACTAATTTCTAATCTGACAGCCGATAAGTGTCGATTTTTAAAAGGAGTACCTAAATTAATTTTTATTGGACCAAGTCGTGTAGATAGAGGACACCACGTAACTGATGGACCTGAACCCGAACCTACGCAACGTAAAATCCCAATTACGGCAGATCGGTTGGTTTTTCGTTCGTGGTGGAATGAATTTCTGCCAATCAGCGGCGGACATGAAGATTCGCCGTTTATGAAAACATTAAGCAACGTTTTCATTAAGTATGGCACTGAATATGAAATCATGAAACTATTAACAGCTGTCTCAAACTATATTGCCTCTTGTAAATTCCAAAGTTCGGATAATTCGGAAAACAATGGCTGTAAACAAATGACTCGGATCATGTCGACATTGCTCAAAAAACTGAAGTTTGTTCCGAGGAGGCAAAATATTTTAAATGTAGATCCTTAAATAGAAATTAACATATAGTCTCTGAATTACCAACAACATAATAAAGTCTATCAGTTTTTACGTTGTTTCTTAATTTATTAAAATATATAAAGTGTGAATGAATGCTTAATTTATAAATGAATAAAGTGTGAATGAAGGCTTCATTTATGAATGAATAAAGTGTTATTAAATGCTTCATCTATAATTTTGTTTGCCTGAAACGCAATATTTGGATGATGTTTACAATCCTATCATTTTCTTGTCATTTTCTTGCAGCTAATTGTTCGGCAATTTCCGTAAATAATTTCTTAATAATTTACCATCATTTCATATCCTGTTGAAGTCGATATTTGCTTTGAAGTCGTTGAGGTGGGCAAAATGAGACACTGAAGCTAGGAGCGAGTACACAAAAAGGCACCCGCATACTCACACGCACGCCTAGAATACAAATTTGCAAAAATTTTCTGAAAATTCCAAAAAATAAAAAAGTTATGAAGGGTTATAATGGCGTGCGTAAAGTAAAATTCCGTCAATATTTCATTTGTTTGCATTTTGTTTCTGTTTTTGTTTGTTTTTTTTTAACTCTTTTTGTTGTTTACTCTTTTTTCGCATTTTCGAAAGAAAAAACAACGACCAATCGAAACGGAAAGCGAATAAAACGAATATTGAGGTAATTGTTCAGTTTGGTTAAATTTTTAAAAAAAGTAAATAAAAATTAAGGGGGAGATAAGTCAAGTTTTTACACTACACATGTGTGTTGGCATTCCGTCGCTTACGACGTCGAGGGTTCCAGTTGATCCGATTAACGGAACAGCCTGCTCGTGAAATTAACGTGCAAGTGGCTGAGCACTCCACAGACACGTGTACCCTTAACGTAGTTCTCGGGGGATATTCAGCGTGACACAGTGTGACAAGGCTGACCCTTTGAAATACAGGCACAACAGAAACAGGAAGTAAGAGTGAGAGAAAGTTGTGGTGGAGGAGTACAGCAGGGTTCGCCACCATCCCCTGCCGGAGCCTCGTGGAGCTTTTAGGTGTTATCGCTCAATTAACACTCACAACGCCCGGTCTGGGAATCGAAACCGCGATCCTATGACCGCGAGTCCGCTGCCCTAACCACTAGGCCATTGCGCCTTCACACTACACAACATAAACACTGGCGAAAGATGCCTTATCGCAAGAAATGAACGGTAAACGAACACATTTTCTCCTTTTACAACGCCTGCCGTGCCATAATTTTCCATCAGTGACGTCACCAAGTGTAGTAAGGCCGCATGGTGAATAACAGTTTCCACAGGTGTACATATTCCTAATTAGTCGACGACGCCGTGCCAACCACTGAAGAATGCTGACTCCAAGTTTCCTTGATTGAACGCTACGTCCACGATTCGTCCCTTTGTTTCTTTTACTACTTGCCCCCCCTCCCCCTTAATTTCTATTTACTCTTTTATCTGAGCAAACTGACCAATTACCGCATATTGAACGCCTAAAACTACAAAATATGTGTTGTTTACTCTCTCTCTCTCTCTCTCTCTCTCTCTCTCTCTCTTTTGCTCTTTTACTTGTTTCAGTCATTTGACTGCGGCCATGCTGGAGCACCGCCTTTAGTTGAGCAAATCGACTTATTCTTTGTGAGTCCTGTTCGACTTATTCTTACAAAGAATAAGTCGAGCAGGACTTATTCTTTGTAAGCCTAGTACTTATTCTATCGGTTCTCTTTTGCCGAACCGCTAAATTACGGGGACGTAAACACACCACCATCGGTTGTCAAGCGATGTTAGGGGGGGGGGCAAACACAGACGCACAAACACACACACACACATACATATATATACAGGGTGTCCACAAAGTCTGGGTACGTGGAGTAAATAAAAAATAAAATTAAATATCAGAAATAATTTCTTAGGATCTTTCTGAATTGACGGACATCACTTTTCATTTATGTTTTATGTAGTGTTTTTGGTACCGAAACACTTTCAAACTTCGTATACTTGTATATTTTGTGTTATAGAACAGATAAAAAATTTTTGTATTCGAAGATATTTCATGTAAAAAGTTGTCGTATTTAGGTAATTTCAACCAATCACTGACGTCTACTGAGGTGAAAACAATTACTTCTGTGGAATGTAAACAACATGTTCTAGCGGTGTAATGGGATCTTTTCCCTTGAATAAAATTAGTGCCGTTGTTTGTCAACAACAACTATCGGCGGTACTGTGATTTTCGTTTCTTACAAGTTGATGGTGCCCTCTTCCTTCTCAAGTTTTTTTCACTGATCTTTGTAAATGAAATTTCTATCCAAAGTCAGTTGGCACTCGGTCTGTTGCGACGATGCGGTACCGAACAGCCTGCTCGTGAAATTAACGTGCAAGTGGCTGAGCACTCCACAGACACGTGTAGCCTCCCCTACCCCTTTAATCTCTTATGCATTTCGATGTTTTCGATATTGGAGATCAAGATTTTGCTCAAAACACACGTTTTCAAAATATCAATTTCCCCTGGTCCACCCCAATTTTCTTTTTTTTTTTATTCTTCATCTTTCCTCCATATCCAATTATTCTTTCATCTACGAGAAATGTTTACGGTGATCATGAAACTCGAAAATATCTTTTTTTTTTAATATATTTATTTCTTCATTACCCACAAGGGGCTAAACATAGAGGGGACAAACAAGGACAGACAAAGGGATTAAGTCGATTATATCGACCCCAGTGCGTAACTGGTACTTAATTTATCGACCCCGAAAGGATGAAAGGCAAAGTCGTCCTCGGCAGAATTTGAACTCAGAACGTAACGGCAGACGAAATACCGCTAAGCATTTCGCCCGGCGTGCTAACATTTCTGCTAGCTCGCCGCCTTTTTTTTTTTATATACATATTATTGGGTTGTCCGGAAAGTTCGTGCCGATTTTTAAAGGAAAGAAAAAGGTCGATAAATACTTGCCATTACATTTTTAATCAACCAAATTTGAACCATTTTGTTGCACAATGCGTCTCCATCTTTCCTTTAACTTGAAAATACCCTCTTCCCAGAATTGAGGTGCTTTCATGGCAAATAAGTCGAAAGGTAAGCTACTATAAATCGGCACGAACTTCTGGACAACCCAATACAAATTTTCGTATAAAACATCCTGTCTTTCCTACTACATATTCCGGTTTACCAAAGGTACACAACTCCGTATGTTTTACCTATTGGTTATGTCCCTTAGCAACTGCCATAATCTCCAGAAAAGTAGAAATACAAATATGAAGTTCTCACCAGAACACTGGATTTGCTCCAAATAATAGCTGAATATCGGAAAATACTTTTTCCTCAGCTTAACTACATGTTACTTTTAATTTATTGGATTGATCCCAACAAAGTATTCCAAGTATAATCACTGGCCATATTCTTCTTGTTGGCACTCCGTCGCTTACGACGCCGAGGGTTCCAGTTGATCCGATCAACGGAACAGCTTGCTCGTGAAATTAACGTGCAAGTGGCTGAGCACTCCACAGACACGTGTACCCTTAACGTAGTTCTCAGGGGATATTCAGCGTGACACAGAGTGTGACAAAGCTGGCCCTTTGAATTACAGGCACAACAGAAACAGGAAGTAAGAGTGAGAGAAAGTTGTGGTGAAAGAGAGCAGCAGGGTTCGCCACCATCCCCTGCCGGAGCCTCGTGGAGCTTTAGGTGTTTTCGCTCAATAAACACTCACAACGCCCGGTCTGGGAATCGAAACCGCGATCCTATGACAGCGAGTCCGCTGCCCTAACCACTGGGCCGTTGCGCCTCCACTGCAAAGTCGACCTCGGCAGAATTTGAACTCAGAACGTAGCGGTAGACGAAATATCGCTAAGCATTTCGCCCGGCGTGCTAACGTTTCTACCAGCTTGCCGACTTCTGGCCAAATGCATCCCAGCACGATTCCGCTGGTTTCACACACAGACATGCTCGCAAACGTGCTCGCAAGTTAAACAGTCCTTGGAAAATGAAATTTTTTGCGATACAAACCGGAAGTGACGACAGAGACATCTTGTAATTTCATATAAACTAAATGTGCTGTCATCGTCTTCGTCGTCGTCGATTCTCCATCGTAGAGAGAATATCCTAGCAGCGGGAAATTTAGACAGTGTCACGTGACAACTTGCTGGGACAGCCTGCTGGAGCCTAGCAGCAGGTATAAAAAGGGGAATTTGACAAGACACTCAGTCGGACGCTGACACTCGTTGATGCTGCATCGAAGAGGCCAGGGAATAGAAGAAAGAAGACATGCACCCAACACCAGAGCTGAAGACACCTCCGAAAGAAGGGGGGCCCGCCACGTCAAAACGGTAGAGGAGTGGGGGCCGAAACCGGACGTGGTTCCTCCTGATGATGTCTTCAGCTAACTGGATCCTAATCCACCAAGGGAAGGTATGTCAGAAGAAAGTAATTCAACAACGCGGGTTGATGAACCGTAAGACGTGTGGCCAGAACCTCCTGGAAAATAACCATAGCGAGGGACATTCCACAGTTGAATTAGAACAGTCACAAACAGTGAAAGAAGACATGCACCCAACACCAGAGCTGAAGACACCTCCGAAAGGGGGGGCGCCACGTCAAAACGGTAGAGGAGTAGGGGCCGAAACTGGACGTGGTTCCTCCTGATGATGTCTTGAGCTAACTGGATCCTATAAAGGAGCTGTTGTGGTAGCAGACCACGAAACA